>NC_057862.1:131615494-131915494 GCF_019393635.1 Dromiciops gliroides
GATCCTGGAGAGTAAGCTTTGCTTTATTCTTTGAATTTGTATGGCCCAGCACCTAGCAGAATGTCTGGCACATAATATGTCCTTTATAAACACTTGTTGACTGATTAATTACTCAATAAATGTTTGTTGACTGGTTATTTAATATTCTTTGTTTCCACAGAAGTATGTTGTAAATAGTAAAATCTCAAGAAATATTTGTTGAATTAATGAAGAAATTAAGAAGATAATTTGTCCTCAAGATATTTCTTTTGGTAGTGTTTGAATATATTAAAAAAATATTTACTTTGAAAAATAATATTCTAAGTAAAGATTTCTCATAGAATATTTGTCCTAATATTACATTTTGGTAGATCTATCTTGTTTATATTTCTCATACTTCCTATCTCTTATACCTTGTGATTTACTTTTTTTTTTCTTTTTTTTGGGGGGGTGGGGCAATGAGGGTTAAGTGACTTACCCAAGGTCACACAGGTAGTAAGTGTCAAGTATCTGAGGTTGGATTTGAACTCAGGTCCTCCTGAATCCAGGGCCAGTGCTCTATCCACTGTGTCACCTAACTGCCCCATGATTTACTTTTTAAAAATACATCCACTACCAACATAATAGCTGAACTCACCTCTTTCATGAAGGAAAGTAAAAATGCTTCACAATGCCTCTCCCACAAACTCCTTCCCCAGTCCTTTAAAACAGTACAATCCAAATACAATCCAGAGAATGTATCTTTTGATTTAGTTATATTTCAATTGTCATTGCTTTCTCCATTAAATTCCTATTCTGATTCTTCAACATGGTATGGAAATGAAAATAACCCTAAGTGCAAATTTGCCAGCTCTGACAGGCTTCATTAGATTTGAAAGTTTTTCACTATGGATCCAATGTTTACCATATCTCCAGGATTCAGTTTACATTTGGAGAAGTTCGTACCATATTATTCACCAAGTTATGAATTTTTGGCCACAACAATTCTAGATGACCATCTACTAAATAGGTTGCGATCTGAATTGTGGGAGGGAGAAAGGTATTGATGAAATCACAGATACTAAAGTGGTTAAGTAATTAAGTTTAGCTCCTTCAGGTTTTGACTAAATGGTAATATAAAATATTTGTTTTTATTTATCCATTAATATAAACTTTCCCTTTTAAACATATTTTGAAGAATAAAATGAGAACATTTGGAGTCAGTATGGTTAAAATGAATTTTTTCACTTCAAATATATATTGACTACTTTTGTAGAACTACATCCAGTCTTTCATACAACTCATATGTTCCCCCACAATACACACACACATAGACAGATACATACATGGAGTGTTTATTTACATAGAAGATAGATACACATGTAAAGATTCTATGAGGTTAAGAAAATAAGACTCTAAAAGAAGCAATTTGAGGTCAGTTTTGTTTTTAAAACCTCCCAAGATGTAAAGTTGTTTAATGAAACTTATACTAATTTAATGCTGATTTAATTAAATAAATGAAAGTATTTCAGCAAATGACCTTTTTGTTCACAGAGGGTTGAATTCATATTATATTGTGATTCATGAATTCACATAAAATGAATTTCCTTAGAACTGTCTCAGGAACACATGCTATGATTCTTGGCTTTAAGAAATGAATTACAAAATCAGACCTCTTCACCCTGCTCTGTGCCTCCATCTCTTTCTTCTCCTCCCTTTCCCCCTACCCCCCAACAAATACACATACAACAGACACATACACAAGGAATTGATTTTTGAGTTACACAACTAGTCTGTTATTTTGGTATCCAACATATATTGAGACTAAATTTGCATAAACATATGGTGTCAGATGATAATCTATTTTCCTGAGCTATTAATAGAGATCATACCAATTTCATTTAAGTACCAATATAAAGACTCTAAGTGGTTGATGGATGAGTATGTAGATTATTTAATTTTTCCCAAATTAAAGATTTTTTTGGTGGATAAACATGTATAATTGATACAACTAAAACCAAAATCCACCCAATTTTTCAACTGTTATTTAACTTTAAGTTATTTATTTATTGATGATGTCCCAGCTTGCCTACCAGAAAATGGACAATTTTCCCTCCTAGGGGTTAGGGCAAAAGGTATCAATTAAAAGCTTATAAAGTCCCTTGTAATTCTTGGATAAAAGCTCTTTTTTGAATGTTAGGTATCTTCTGTCAGTAAACTAGTGACTTGAAAGAGGGGTGTAGAATACAGAATACATTTTCATAGATACAAGGAAGTGAGAACTATACTGAAGAGTTATTCAGGGTGACCAATGTCTGCATGTTTTTTAGAGAACACTTTTGTTAAAGTATACACAAGAAATGAGAATGACCTACTATTAAGCCAGACATTCACCTAATCATCTGGTTTGTTCAACTGTCTCATAATACCCTTCTATTCTCCAACAAAAGGGTATACATGGAGTAGATATGGTACCTTTTTAATGGCTGATTCATTCTTCCCTGTACCCAGGAGAAGATGAGAGAATGCAGTGGGTGCTGGGAGGGAATCAAGAATGTACCACACAAATTAAAATAAAAATGTGCCTCAGATACCTCTTGCTGATTCTATTTCAGTCAATGGTTTCACAGTTGCCAGCAAAGCAAAATCCCCCCTAGCATTAAACAGTTAATATTTATAGGTAACTTCGTAATCATTGCTATCAACAGACAAAAAGCCACAATAATCCGATTGCCATCACTTTAACCAAAGCCCGTGTCGTAAACCTTGTAATTTTCTGCTGTCATGCTCAGCCACTTTCAACACATTTAAATTAGAAAGGACTATGCTAATTTTGCTTCATAGCCAGGGTAATTGTTGTAAGACATAATTATCTTTTTTTTTTTTTTAAGAATCGTTTTATTCTCTGGAGTTGTTTAAATTCAATCTCAGTTACCCCATGTCCTTTCATCCCTGAGCTATTCTCTTGCCCCCAACCCCCATTGGAAACATTACTTTCATGTGGGATAGCTAGAGACACTTTAGACCTCCTTTTCCAATGACCGCTGTATTACTCTCTGACCTCCTTTAGGAATGTGGTCTGTGTCAAAGTCATTAAATTATCTCTATATTGATTTAAGAATGCTGCCCAGCATCTTTTATCCCCTGATGTACTGAATAAAAATGTTACCACAATCCTTCCTCCTTCATGATGGCTGGGGTGGATGAAGTACTGTGAGAAATTCAATTGAAGTAGAATTGGAGAAGACTTAGGATGGCTATGATATATGTCTTCAAATACAAACAAGGTCATCTTATAGAAGAAGAAAACATTTTTAATACATTTCATAGGAAACAACTAAAGGTAGAAATGAAAGAAATTAAAAAGTAGATCCCCTGTGTTAAACATATTAGGAAGTATTAGGAAAGGATATGGACGTTAAAGGTTGAACAGGCATGGTCAGGGTGTGATCAACATCATTAGAATGACCACTGACATTAGTGAGATCACAAATCCATCAAAGCACTGAGTATTAGAATACTGGAGTATTAGAGCAAGGTTAAACTTTCCAATAGCTATCTCTGTCCATCAATTAAATGAAAGCTGCAACACCTAGTAAGTTCACCAGACCTAGAAGTTTTCCAGCAGAGTTTGGATGAATATCTAATTGAAATATTTCAGAAAGAACATATTCATTGACTGGGCATTTGAAATAGGTGACCTCTAAGTTCTCTTTCAATTCTGAGTGTCTGAAATTTTGCACTTCTACTGATACAGATTAAAAAACCTATCAGTACCATAGTAGACAGTCTAATGAATCACTCTGGCTGGAAATTTATTATCTTTCCCCACCATGGTGTTTTCTGGTCTTCATGCTCTCTTGTCATTGTCTTCAAAAATTTAGGTTAGGATAACCTCCAAGCCTGAATTAGGCGTCAGAGTTGTTGTTTATCCTTCATTCTAGAAGAGGACCATGACATCTGGGAAGTGATATCATGACTTTCGGTGAATTGGATTTAAGTGAGGCAGGGCTGTGCAAAGTCACCAGCCTCACTATCTCCTCCTGAGCCATCTGCGTCCAGTGGAGAACTTAGCCTTTTAAGTTAAGGCCTTTCAGATGTCTTAGTTTGTCTAAGGCAATGCCCATTCAGTGATGAAAGCTAGGTAAGCAATGAGGCAAAGAAAGGCCTCTTTAACCTCGAAAATAAACAAACAAATAAACAAATAATGGAGATTGAAGGGAAGAACCTCAGGGTTTCTGACCAAAATAAAGTAGATATCAACTGTGTATTTCAAAAAGATAACCAGTTTTTTTTAAATATTTATCATGCATACTGTGCATTGAACCTAATCATCAGATAGATAATTTTGATAGCTGCTTGTAACATTAAACAAACACCATGTGGAAGAAATAGACCAAAGAGGAATGATACTTATTGTTAGTCAGCATGCCTTGTGTTGCTAATGTTAACAATAATGGGTTCTGTTGAAATTAACTGGAGTCTGAGCCAACTACTTAGATTTTTTAAATGATTTGCTTATGTATAAAAATACAAATGTAAGAGAAAATGTTATGAGGTTATGAAAATAGTACTACAGAAAATAATTGAGTGCCATTCTATGCTGTAATTTCAACAATGAGGACCTCTCCTTCCTCAATATAGCCTGTAAGTTCCTTATAATGTAGTAGAGTAGAAGGTCCTTAAGAAAAGCTATGGCTAAAATATTCATCACCCAATGACCACTCTGGTGAAGCCATAGCTCTTCAAACTTAACTAGTCTGGTCCTGAGATAAAAGACACACTTGAATTTTAACAAAGTTGGCAGGAATTAACAGTGTTTATATTTCACTGGCAAATTCTTTTTTTAATAAATAAAAGTATTTCATTATTTTCCAGTTACATATAAGGATAGTTTTCAACATTTGTTTTCTTAGAATTTTTAGTTCCAAATTTTTCTCCCACCCTCCCTTCCCTCTCTCCTCCCCAAGATGGAAAGCAATCTGATATAGGTTATATATGTGCAATCACATTAAACATATTTCTGCATTAGTCATCTTGTGAAAGAAGAATCAGAGCACAAGGGAAAAACCTCAAAAAAGAAGGAAAAAAAACAGCTCAAAAATAGAAACAGTCCTTTTTTCTGAGAGAATTTTCTATCAAGAGTTCTTTGAAATTGTTTTGGATCATTGCACTGCTGAGAAGAGTCTAGTCTATCACAGTTAATCATCACACAATGTTGCTATTACTGTGTACAATGTTCTCCTGGTTCTGCTCCTCTCAGTCAGCATCAGTTCATGTAAGTCCTTTCAGGTTTCTCTGAACTCCTCCTGTTCATTGTTTCTTACAGCATAATGGTATTCCATTCCATTCATATGCCACAACTTGTTTAGCCATTCCCCAATTGATGGGCATTCCATTGATTTCCAATTCTTTGCCACTGGCACATTCTTCAAGAAAGTAGTCAGTGACACACCAAAATTAGGCATCAATCTAGGAACATATATGTACTAATACATGCAATGTGGTAGCCCAAAGACAAATGAGCATCACCTGTTGCCACTGAGACAAGGCATGGGCCTTTTCTGTCTCCAACCCAATCTCATTGTCCCATTGCCAACTTCCCAAGAGCTGCAGCATATCCCCATCAGCTGGTTGTTGGTGAGTCACATTCAACTCTTTGTGACCCTATGGACCATAGCTTGCCAGGCCTTTCTATACTCTACTATCTCTTAGTTTGTCGAAATCTATGTTTATTGTTTCTATGACACTATCTCATCCTCTTTCATTGCCTTTTGCCTTTAAACTTTCCCAACATTGGGGCCTTTTACAGTGAGTTTAAACTTTTCATTATGTGGCTTAAGTATTTGAGCTTCAGCTTTAATATTTGACCTTCCAATGGATAGTCTGAATTAGTTTCTTTAAGTATTGACTGATTTGGGGCAGCTAGGTGGCACAGTGGATAGAGCACGTGACCTGGATTCAGGAGGACCTGAGTTCAAATCTGGCCTCAGACACTTAGCACTTACTAGCTGTGTGACCCTAGGCAAGTCACTTAGCCCCAATTGCCTCAAAAAAAAAAAGTATTGACTGATTTGATCTCTTTGCTGTCCAAGGGACTCTCAAAAATCTTCTCTAGCACCAAAATGTGAAAAGATTGATTTTGCAGCATTCACCTTTCCTTATAGTCCAACTCTCCCAGCCATACATTGCTACTGGAAAAACCCTAACTTTGAGGATACTGATCTTTGCCAGAAAGGTGATGTATCTGTTTTTTAGTATGCTATCCAGATTTTCCATAGCCTTCCTTCCAAGGTGTGTCTTTTAATTTCATGGCTGCAGTTGCTATCAGGAGTGATCTTTCAACCCAAGTATGTAAAATTTGATACTGCTTCCATTTCTTCTCCTTCTGTTTTCCAGGAAGTGATAGAATCAGTTGCCAATATCTTAGGTTTTGTTTTATTTTTTTGATGTTAACCTTTAAGCCAGCTTTTATACTCTCCTCTTTCACCCTCTGACCCCCTATCCTTATCTCTGCTAGAGATATACAAGAGTCTTTCTGCTTTAACCTTTGGACTCATGATCATCTTGGCTGGAAAGCATCTGTCCTTCCATTGCTGAAGATCCTCTGGGCCTTGACATCTGCCCAAATACCTTCTTTACCAGAACCTGAGTACTCTCTGGTTTTTCCATCAGCCATGACCTGAACATGAACATGAGCCATTTCTCAATCAGAATGTAAGTTCCTTGAGAGTAAGGACTCTCAATTTTCTATTTGTATTCCTAGAATTTAGCACAGTGATTGGCAGGTATTTTCTATCCTATTCTATTCCAAATATTAGTCTTCATATGAAGATGCATATGTTTACCTATATTTATATATATATGTATATATGTAATTTTATTACTGTGTGTGCATGCAAACATGTCCTCCTCCCCTGATTTTGGGTTTTACACACACACACACACACACACACACACACACACACACACACACACTGAGGTTCAGGATAAAGCCTTGGGCTAAATATAGATAGAAAGATAGATTGATTTTATATACACATACATATGTTTGTATACACACATATATGGTTGAAGAATAGATGATAGATATATTTGTGGATATCTAGGTTTATATTCATGTATCCACACATGCAATACTAGATTACAATTAGAGAGATTTGAATTCAAGTCTAGCTTTTGACAATTCTAGTTGTATGAATTTAAGTTAACTACCTAATCCCTCAGTGCTCCTGGTAATTCTCTAGGACTTGGAAGTTGAAGAATAGTATCTGATTTGCATAAGTAGAGAGAATTTCCTAAATGGGAAATCCATATGCAATTGATAAAGTTACACATGCACATACACACATTTGAAGCTTTTTCAAAGGATAGCAATGTTCTTTCGGTTGCCAAATTTAATAAACTCAATCCTCCTACTTCTTGACCTCTGTGAAGCCTCTGACACTGCTATCCTACCTGAATAGTTTCTTATTCCTGTGACATGTTCTTTTGTGATTCTCCTGCTACCTGGATGGGCACTCTTCATTCTCATTTGTCAGTTCATCAAACATGTTATGCCCACTAACTGTGACTGCACCCAATACTTTGCTGTTGACTTTCTTTTCTTTTTATACTCTCTCACTTGATGACATCATCAAATTTCTTGGGTTCAATTGTCTCTGCCTACACAATCCCAGATTTATATACCCATCCTAAACCTGTATCCTAAGTTCGAATCCCATATCACCAGCAGTCTATTGAATATTTCAAATTGTATATCAGATAGGTATCTCAAACTCAACATTTCCAAGACAGAAATCATTATCTTTCCTCATAAATCCACTTCTCTTCTGAAACTCCACATTACTGTCAGGGGACAGGAAAGCCAATCTTCCTAAATCAACAAGTTATCCCAAGGGACAGACAAGAAAAGACATTGATAGGCAAATCAAACTATGACCACCACATCCCCTCAGATGTCAGTGAAGATAAGCTAAGAATGTGAATTCCAGAGCTTTGAAAATTGTAATGACTCTCAGACCACTGGACCTACTTCCAGTTATTGTTGTTCAGTCCTTTCAGTCATATCTAATTCTTGTGATCCCATTAGGGTTTTCTTGGCAAAAATACTGGAGACATTTACCATTTCCTTCTCCACCTAATTTTACAAATGAAGAAACCAAGGAAAACAGAATTAAGTGACTTATGAAGGGTCACACAGCTAAAAAGTATAGTCCAGACTTAAACTCATTTAGATGAGTCTTCCTGACTCCAGGCCCAGAACTCTATATACTGCACCACCTGACTGTCCCTGCTTGTAGGCTAGCCCTCAAAGTCATTGCTAAGTAGAGAAGGGACTGACCAGCTACCACTGATTGGCAGTTAAACTCAAGAACACTAAGAATGGCAATACACTGAAGAACACCTACTACTACATCCAAGCCAGCCTCTATAGCCATTATTACAGGAATCACATTCCAAAGATGTGTCTGAGAGGCTGCTTCTATCCATGTTATAGCCACAGTTACTCATGACTCAGAAAATAAAGTTCTTGCCACCATATTTCTGTTAAATGATTCAAAATCAGAAATGGGTGTGTTTTTATAACTAATAATGACATTTACAAAGATGAATTGCCTTCTACTTTGCCACGGACTCTGGTCAACCACTATGGTAACTTTCTATCTTACTTAGAGCTGAAATCTTTTATAGGTGTAATTTCCTCCATTATAATATGATCTTCATGAGAACAGGAACTGTTTTATTTTTCTATTTATATGCTTAGTGCTTTCCCCACAATAAACAGTTCATAAATACTTTTTTCATTCATTCATTAATTTATTCATTCATGTACAACCTCAGTGTCATCCTTTATATTCATGCTCGCCTACCCCACATGTGAAATCTGTTACCAAATCTCAATTTATCTCTTTTATGACTTACTTACATCTCCTTCTCTCCACAAACACAGCCTTGCCTGGATTAGTGCTCTTTTTTCTGCCTACCTTAAGCCACTACATATTTTAATCCATCTTCTATGTAGCAACCAAAGTGATTTTCCTAAAGCAGAGATCTGACCATATTACCTAGCTTTCTCAATAAACTCCAAAGGCCCCATTATTTCTAATACCAAATATAAATTCCTCTCTTTGACATTTAAAACTGCTTGCAATATGGACCCTTTTTTATTAGTCTTTGTACACAGCATTCTCCTTCATCCATTCTGCTATCTAGGCATACTGGCATCCTTGATGTTGTGTATTCACTGTGCTCCATCTCCTGCCTGTGTCATTGTGCTGGTTGTCTCTATTTCTATATGCATGCATATACATGTACAGATATGTGTGTGCATATACATTTCTCCCATTAAAATATAAGTTCCTTGAAGGATGGGAGTCTTTTATTTTGTCTTTGTACTCGTCATGCTTAGCATTGCGCCCATCATAAATGTTCATTGATTGATTAAACACACATACTGGGTACATATATAAGTATATAAATAGGAATATATATGTACCTATGTAAAAACATATATATGCAAATTCTCCTATATATTTTCTTCATATACACACATGCACAGATGCTTTGGCTATGTACTTTCAATTTTTTAAAAAAATCCAAGTACTTGGGCAAATGTTTAGTTAATTTAGTTGAGGTTAGCATGCTGTATAAATATAAAAACATTTGGGCAAATAGTCTGACAGCTGTGGAAATTACCACCTTACAGCTGTGGTAATTGGTAATTGGAAAATATGAACACTGATATATATATATATATATATATATATATATATACACATATATACACATATATACACACATACACACATACATATATATATATATATACATACACACACATACATGTATATATATATATAAAACATGAATTAGTTAGGCAGAGGACCTATGTAAGACTAATGGAATCCCTTATGTCTAACTTCAGAACTGGTTCCCCAAAACAGAAAAATAAATAATCACTTTCCTTTTAGTCTTTTTCAGTTTCTTCATCTGTAAAATGGGGGCAATAATATTGTTTTCCATCTCTCAAGGGTACTTTGAAGATTTATGAGATCAGTTCTAAAAAGCATTGTGAACTTTTGGGGAAAGGTACTATGAAAAATAAAGTGTCATTACTCATTTTGTTTCAGGACAGAACCCTTGGGGGTCCCTGACGATGAACAAATGAAGTCATTTTTACTTGAGACAAGAGAAAAATGTTTTCATCTGAAATTTTAAATTCAGCAGAACACAAGGTTGCAACAGTCTATATGAAAAATACCCTTTTTCATGTCTTTCAGGGCCAATTCATATCAACTATACTTAAATTCTAGACTGTCTGACAATTAAGTCATCATACAGTCATAGTGAGATAGAAAATGGAGATTGTAAGCAAACACTTTTAGAATAACTGATTCCTTTTTCTCAGAGGCACTTTTGAGAATCTCTAAGTACATCAGCAATCAAGTCTATTTTCTTGCCCATGTGAAATTCACAAAAAAATGCAATTTCCAAACATATTTCTTTCTACCCTTCCTTCCCTCTTTTCCTCTGTGTCTGTGCCTCTCTTGCTCACTCTACTCCCATCTACCCTTTCCCCCTAAATCTTTCACATCTCCAGGAAAAGCCCCATGGAATATTAGCCAATTTTTATTGTTAAATATATTTCCATTCTTGGTAATGAACTACAATTTTGTAGAAACAAACATTTACTGTCTATTTAATTATATGATGATTTTGGCACCAGTGAGTACTTTGTAGAGGAAATACTGCTTGGCAGAGGGATAACCTTGCTATTATTTTAACTCAAAGTGTTATTCCCCCACTCAGCACCTACCCCCACAGAAACATCTAAGTGCTGATTGAGAAGATTTTCTGCATATTTTCTTTGTTCCTGAGATGATCTGTGTATTGTAAAGCAGATACTTAAAAAAAAAAATTATGTGTTCCTCCTACCTACTTAACTCATAAGCCTCAATTTTATCTCACCTTTGACCTACAATGAAGGAAAGAAACATCAAATGTTCTCTTTATTTGACATTTTAAGTACTATACTGCCCTTTTGTGATTATCTAATAATATTATATCTCCATTTGATTTTCATTTTTAATTTAAAGGAACTTAACGCTGGACAATTTGACAATCCTAGACCCTGGAGTCTTACATTTAGCTACAGGGAAGGGATATTTTAGGTTATGCGTGGATCCAGTTTCTCCTTTGGATAGAAATAACAGTAGACACTTTTATAGAGTATGAACACTAATTCAGTAGTTACATGATATTGAAAGCCCTGTACCCAATCCATCTTCCCTCTTTACCTGGAGCTGTAGAGCCAGGCTAAATAAACCATTGAAAGCTACCAAACACAAGGTTAGTATTCAAACCTTTTAACATTAAAAAAAGATTGTTCCTTTTATTTTTGTAGGTTCACCCCCAACTTTTATCACAGAATCTCAAATTTGGAAGGAACCTCGGTGTCTATACCTGATTGAGAAGCTATTCAACATTTCCAAAAAGTAATCAACCAGCTTTAACGAGAAGACCTCTGTTGAAGGGAAATCTCCTGAGGCTGCCGATTTCTTTTGGGGAGAGCTCTAATTTTTAGATGTCTTTACTACTGTCTTGTTGCAACTTTGCTTCTAATTCTGACTTCTGGGTCCAAGAGAAATTAATCTAATCCATCTTCTATGGAGCTGTCTTTGGACAGCTATAATGACTCTTCTAAGTTTTCTCTTTTCCAAAATAAATAGCCCCAGTTTATTCAGCTAATCCTTATATGGCACAAATTAAAGGTTCTTCATCCTTCTGGTAGCCATCCTATGAATGCTCTCCAGATTAGTAATATCTTTCCTAAAATGGAGCACATAGAACTGAATTCAGTATTCATGATGTTGTCTCACAGGGTAAGACTATAAACAGAACATCAAGTGTCATGGTTCTCTTTCTGACTCTCTCTTTCTGTCTCTCTCTGTCTCTATCTCTCTCTGTGTCTCTCTGTCTGTTTCCTCTTAAAGATACATGATGCTATCTGGAAAGGGGGAGAAGGAAAATGCCCTTTTGGCACAAGGATCACATTCCATGAATCCATTTCCGTCTTCGACTCTGCTGACTGTGTACAAGGCTACCAAGCTTAGCTTTTAAAAGCAACCAGGTTTGTGGCCAAAGTTAAGTCAGCTATTGGCAACTTTCCAGTTCCATCAGGAAAACTTCCTAAAGGGATAAGAAGGCAAAGACAAGTATTTGCACTTCATTTAAAACATTAACACCTTATTACCTCTGTCATCTGCCCCTTACCTTCTATAATAAAATAAATCAGCCTGGGTGGGGGGAGGGGCAATTCCTCTTCAACTAAATATAAGCATATCCAACTAATTTTTAATAGAGAAATTTTAACTGAATACAAACTTACTATCAATATTATAAAGGATATAAAAAGAAAATGCAATGGTGGAATATTTCAACACTCTACTTTTAGCATATGTTAAGTCCAAAAGCAATATAAATAAAATGTTACAGAATTGAACAAAATGCTGGAAAATTACATGATAGATATATTTGAAAGATCAAATGATTTTACTAGACTATTTTTTATTCAAATGTGTAAAATACATTTACAAAAATCAGTCACATTCTAGGGCCTAAAGATCTTATATTTAGAAAAGCAAAACTTTATACTCTACTTTTGTAGACCATAATGCAATTTGAATGGACTCAATAAAGGAAATAGAATAAAAAGATGCAGCCCTAAGTGGAAACTAAAAAAATGATTCACTTAAGAATGAGTGGGTCAAAGTCCAAATTACAGAAACAATAAAAAGTTATATTAATGATAATGGCAATAATAAAGCAACATTTCAAAATTTATGGTATGCATGTAAACTAGATCATAGAGGCAAATGCATTTCCTTAAATGCTTATATTAACAATGATTGTTGTCCTTTGTGCTTGAAGAGGACCAAAGTGCCATCACTATGTCAGGGTTAAGGTACAGTGTGTCTGACTGTGGCTGATTAGACTAATACAAGCTTAGAAGGCTCTACCACAGGTCAGGCACAAATAGTCTGTATGGACATTTTGAGTGGAGATGTCTCTAAATTTGCACATCTCATGTTTCTTTTGAACCACTGTAATTCTGCTTTATTCATAGTGCTCAATACCTTCTTTGATGTGAGCACACCATGCTAGGTGGTCCTATGCCAATGTCTCCCATGTCTCACAATTAATTCCAAAAACATTTTTAGATAGACCATGAAAGTTTCTTTGTATTGTTTGTTCTGATCTGCATGTGAGCTCTTGCCTTGTGTGAGTTCTCTGTAAAATGGTATTTTAGGCAAATATATATTTGGCATTAGAACAATGTCGCTAGCCCATTGGAGTTGTGCTCTCTGCAACAGAGTTTGAATGCTTGTCAGTTCAGCTCTAGAAAGGCCCTCAGTGCCTGGTACCTTGTCTTGCCAGGTGATCTTCAGAATCTTCCTAACATAATTTTAATGGAAGCAATTCAGTTTCCTCACATGGCACGGGTATACTGTCTAGGTTTCACAAGCATACAATGAAGTCAGCACAATGACTCTGTAGACCTTCATTTGGTAAGTAGCCTCTTACCTCTTTTCTCCAACATTTTCCTTCACAGCCTCCCAAACACTGAACTAGCTCTGGAAATGTACATATCAACCTCATCATCTATGTGTACATCCCTGGAAAGTATTCTGCCAAGGTAAGTGAACTTATCCACAGCATTCAAAATCTCTCTATTTGCTGTAACTTGTGTTTCTACATGTGGAAGGTATAGTGCTGGCAAGGGGAGAGCCTATGTTTTCTTTTTTTTTTCTTTTTTTTTTTTTTGCAGGGCAATGAGGATTAAGTGACTTGCCTAGGGTCACACAGCTAGTTAAGTGTCAAGTGTCTGAGGCTGGATTTGAACTCAGGTCCTCCTGAATCCAGGGCCGGTGCTTTATCCTCTGTGTCACCTAGCTGCCCTGAACCTATGTTTTCTTGATGGTAAATGTCAGTCCAAAATTAGCACAAGCAGCAGAGAATCAACCCATAGTCTGTTGTACTCAGCCTCAGAAGATGCATTGCATGCACAACCATCCACAAACAAAAAGTCAAACACCAATTCTCTTTCCACTTTAGTCTTGGCTTGTAGACTTTTCAAGGTAAATAATTTACTATCAGTATGGTAGCTTGATGCCATTTTTATCCTTGTTGAATGTTGAAAATATCAAACTAAAAAGCATGGGAGCAAGCACACAGCCCTGCTTCACTCCATTGGTGATTGAGAAAGTGCAAATTTTGCCATGATCTGCCAAAGATGTATTTCAAGGAAACATATTTCCTTGAATGCTTATGTATATATTAGTGAGGCAATTGGGGTTAAGTGACTTGCCCAGGGTCACACAGCTGGTAAGTGTTAAGTGTCTGAGGCCAGATTTGAACTCAGGTACTCCTGACTCCAGGGCCGGTGCTCTATCCACTGCACCACCTAGCTGCCCCAAATGCTTATATTAATAATAGTGAAATAGAGAAGATAAATAAGCTGTTTGTCCTTAAAATACATCAAGAAAATAATAACCAAAATAAGAACAAAAGATGAGATCACTAAGTTCAGAACTCAAGTAAAGAAAAATGAATTAGTAAACAAAATGAAGAGCAATTTTAAAAGGATCAATAAGTTTATAAAACATCAGCAAAAGTAACTTTAAAAAAACAAAGAGGAGTTGCTCAAATTCAAAACAAGATTAGAATCACCACAAATAGTGGATAAATTAAAGCAAAAACAACCCCAATACGTAATTCAACTATATTATACCACTGATAGGCAGAAGCTTACAGTGCAGAGAGCTCTGATCTTGGTACCAGTGAGACATGTTTTCAAGTCCTGATTTTATGATCTGAGGTAAATCACTTCATTTCTAAATGTTGTGGGTTTCTCTCTAATTAAAGAAACTGTAGAAAAGATACAAAACTGCCCTTATAGAAAGTATTTCCTCATTAAAGCTGCTTTCACTGGTGAAATCATAGCTCCAGACAAAATACACTCCCCTCTCATTAAATTATTATAAAATTATACTATAAAGTTATTATATTTCAGAAAAAAACCGATAATGTAAAAGAAATAAGTGAATATAAGAATATGAAAGAACTGTTATAAGGAAAAGAGTGTTAGATTTGGAGTCCTGTGCTTTGGATTTGAATTTCAACTTTGTAACTTACTGCCTATGTGATCTTGAACAAGAGACAGTCTTTTTTAGCCTCAGTTTTCTCATATGCATAAAATAAAGCTCATAGTTCTATAATCATATGATTCAATTGATAAAATCTAAATGTAAATAAGGCAATATCAGAAAAATGGATCTATTCACTAATGATCTTCTATTTTTAATCTATAACCCTAAATATTATGTTATATTTATAAGTGAATTCAAAGATATTTTTGAAATAAATAATCCTGGCTTTAGAATGAATAGACCTGAGTTTGAATACTAACTTTGCCATTTGGTATATGCATAGCACTGAGCAAATAATTTCTGAAGGCCTCAGTTTTCTCAACAGTAAAATGAAATGCTTGAAGTAGATCATCTTTAAGGTCTCTTATAGTTCTAAATCTATGATCCTATAATATTCAAAGCTATGTAGTCTATCAATTGTTTCTATGGGGAAAGAAAGAGAAGAGAAAGAGAACTATTAAACAATATCTTTGTAAATATTTACTCAAAAATTTATTAAATAATAGTAAGTGAATACAGAATTATAACAAAAAGTATATTATAATGAAGGGGTATTTATATTAATAATTCTTTGTAGTTAATAAATAAAATCAATTTGCATAATAAAACATGTTAATAGTAAAAATAATGAGGATCTATCATTACATGACTACAGGCAGAAAGAACTTTTAAAATAAATACAATATATTTGTGATTTTTAAAAAATATATATAAATGAAAGTATTTTCTCCTAATATAATGCAAGACCTCCATTTGAAACCAAGATCTAATATTTTATGTAATGGAAAAATCTTATAACTTTTCTCATTCAGAGTAGGAATAAAGGAAGTGTCCCCATTTTCATGATTTTAAATAATAACAATGGAAATTTTATACCACTTTGAAGTTTGAAAAATGTTTTCTATATATCATATAATTTTATAACCAAACCAGCTTTTTGAAGTACTATAGGTATCTCTATTTTCAGAGGAAGAAACTGAGAATTAGAGAGTTTAAGCAATTTGCTTATGATCATATAGCTAGTCAGTGTTGGGGGCATAAAAAAACTTAAGTATCTCTGTATTCCAAAACCAACATCTTTTCTATTATGACATGTTGCCTGACATGGCTGCAGGAATTCTGGCTATAGCTGTTGATAAGAAAAATGAAATATTAATATATTTTTAAATTTAAAAATAAAATAAAGAATATCTAAAACTGATTGAAATACTATTTTTTTCATTTTGCATTAAAATATGATGTCACATCTAGAAAACTGAAGATCAACAAAAATATTAGGCAAAATAATAGAAAAGTTCAGAACACTGATATAGTATACACAGAAAATTACCAGGCTTCCTATATATCACCAATAAAAATCAGGAAATATGAGAACATAAAGATAAATACAATTTTAGAAATGAAGAAACTGGGAATCAATCTATCAAGTACATATACAGAGCTTACATTTAGTCAAATATTTCAACTGAAATGGAAAAAGTTAAATTTATATTGGTATTTTTCATTTTTAAATTATCCATTTTTTTCAAATAAATGTCATCCCCTTACCCTGTGAGCCATCTTGAAACAAAGAATAAAAGCAAGTGGAAAAAAAATCATAGAAGTTCATCAAAACTACCACCAACCAATCTAGTCTTGTAGTGTATGCAGTGCTCCACACCTATAGTTCTCTACCTTTAAATATCCTTGTGTTTCCTTGGTGTTAATCTTGGACAATATAATTGCTTATCATTCAGGTGTTTTTTCTGTTATTAATATTTTTTACACATACATTGTTTTAGTAATTGAATATTGTGGGCAAAAACTCAAAAACATGGAAATAGTGGAAGAACTTCCCCAATGAGAATGAGAAAAAAGGGCCAGATACAGTAATGGTTAGGAAATCCAAAGATAAAAGATAGTAAGTGCATTTTCTAGCTCATATCTATATAAAGTGAGAGTCAGAAGCTTGTGTGAACTTAGGGAAATGATCCCACCAGAAAAGACAGCCTTAGGATTTCAGTACATTGAAACTTCCTTGTAAATATGAGCCCGAGATCCCTGGAGGTCACAGCTTTGTATCCCAGGTACAAGGGAGGGAATTCAAATAGAAAATCATAATCATAATCATAATAAGCAACTAAAACTGTAGTATATGGAAGCATCATCTCAAATAAGAGATGAACCAGAGAAATTTAATAATTGCAGTAGTGTACCTTAGTCACAAGGGAAAGGATCAAACTATAAAAGCTTGTTATCCTTGAAGGCCTGTCTACAGAAGCATCCCAGTGTGTAGAAAAAGCTGAATTAATGAAATCTTTAGCTATATATCCCACCCCAGAATATAAACTAGAGACAACCTAGGTTTACTTGGATTCTGCACTGGTGATTCTGTGACCTCAGAGTGAGAGTAGGAGCTGTTCAAATTCTAACCAGGTGGGCAGTGATAAAACTATACCCTAAATCAGAATAAGCCCTAAATTTGGTCATGTCCTAAGTTTCAGGAAGACTGCAGCTCAATGTCCTGAACAACCCTGAGGTCTTTGGGAAAACACAGTGCTTAGCATTCAAGGGAAAGAGTGAAAGGATCACATATTATGCAGGTGCAAGACAAGTCAGGACTCAGCTTTTCTTCTAAAAGTTCACAAAGCCTGGCAGTGAGAGAAAGTCCTAATTCAGGAAGTGGGGATAGATAAATGAATAAACAAAAGAAACTGATGTTAGGGAAATGCGTTGGATCTAACGCCACCTAAGACAGAAATCCTAAAAAAAACAGTTCCATAATATCTAAAAGGAAAGATTCAAACAAAAATATAGTATGACCATGAGGACTACTATAATTCCTAGAAGAAATAAAAGAGCTTAAAATATTAAAATTTTACTATGTATGAAATTAGAGCTCTAAAAGAAAGGAGAATAAGCAGTTTAATATAAGACATAAAACATTATCCAAGTGACAGGATCCCTAAAAATTGGAATGTATAAAATAGAAATCAATGAATCTATGAGACAAGAAATCAATGAATCTATGAGACAAGAAAACCAATTGGACCAAGAAACCTATAAAGGAGAGATAACTTAGAAATCATTGGACCACCTCAAGACCATGTCAAGAAATTTTGAATGAAATTTGCCTATGTCTATTAGAAGCAGAAGGCCAGGTAAAAATATAAAGAATCCAATGGTCATTTACTAAAAGAAATCCCATGGTAAAAAAACTGAGGTCCACACTAACTAAAATCCAGAGCTTCCAAATCAAAGGAAAACAACTAGGAAGAAAGAATTCAAATACAGAGGAGGCACAGACACATAAGCCTTGGCACCTATAATAATAAAGAAGAGAGCTCGAAAAATGATATTCTAAAATTTAAAAAATGTATAGGCTCACCATCAAAATAACCTATCTGGTAAAACTGAATCTAGTCCTATAGGTGAAAAAATGAACATTTGATGAAATAGAGATGTTCCAAGAATTATTTATTGAAAGAAAAAAATGAATAGAATCTTTGATAAACCAAGTGAAGTCGCTAGAAAAACAAAGAAATGTAAATACATTTAAACAATTTGAAGAGTGATGATGATGATGCATTGTTTACATTCTAACAGGGGAGAGGGAATGTGTCACCTCAAAGTGGTAATACCTTTAAGGGTCATAGAGTTAGTTATATGAAACAGGATCTGGATTTGCTTTCCTATGGTTTCATGAGTTTAAGAGAAGAAAAACAAAAGAATAGAAATGAATATACTATGGAAGAAGTGAAGAGCAAAGGAACCGAAGTTTGTCATAATTAGTGTGCTTCAAAATATTTTATGACTTAGAGAAAAGTGGGGAAGTCAGAATTACATTAACCTCACTTTGATCTGAAACAAAAAAAAAAAAGGATGATTGAATACACACACATAAACACACAATTTGGCATGAAATACATTATGCTCAATAGTAAAACATGTGGCATCAGGAGGAAGAATAGAGGGAACAACTCTATATTTAAAGATAATTTATTTCAGGGAGCAATATATTAAAAATCATACATATTGGTGACTCAGTATGTCCCTTTCAGTCTAAGACAAAACAAACGAACAAAACAGATACAGTCCAGAATATAACTTTAGACAAGTTACATGTTATGACTATCTGGTAATTAATGAAAGATAATAGAACGACATACATATTTTCATAATTTTAAATAAAATATTGGCACAGAGAAAACAACATATCAAAAACAAAATATACAATGATCCATTGGACTTATACCAGGAATGTAGCATTGGTTCCATATTAGGAAAATTATAAATAAAAATTTTAAAATTTGGTTAAATCAATATATGCTCTAAAAGTTTTTAATTGCCTTATATGCCTAGAAAATTGTATAAAATTAAACCAGCATATTGCTTTCCAATCTTCACAGGAGTTTTTATTGAATAATAAGTCCTTACTCCAATAGTAGGAGTTTAAGAGTTTATTAAAAATGGTGGTAGCTAGATGGCACAGTGGATAAAGCACTGGCCCTGGATTCAGGAGGACCTGAGTTCAAATTCAGCCTCTGACACTTGACACTTACTAGCTATGTGACCATGGGCAAGTCACTTAACCCTCATTGCCCCCCACACCCCCCAAAGAGTTTATTAAAAATTATATCATTACATTTGTTTACATCTGTATGTTGGATACTTTATCTGTTACACTGATCAACTTTGCTATTTACTATACAGTGCCAAATCATTTTTATGATTACAACTTTATAGTATAGTTTGAGACCTAGTACTTCTAGACTCCCCTTCTCCCCTTTTTTCTGTATTTTTCTTGAAATTCCTGATCTTTTGTACCCTTAGATTAATTGTGTAATTTTTTTCTAGCCCTGTAAGGTAATTTATTTTGTATATATTATATAAGTGAGTTAATCAGTTAAGTCAGTCAATCCAATCAATCTTAATCCAATAAATCCCCTCCAGTGGGGGCCTTTGGGTGTTCCCAAAACTCTATTATTTTTTCACAGTATTATAATACATATTATATAATATATACAATATAATACATAATATATAAGGTATATAAATATATAAATATATAAGGTATATAAATATATAAATATATAAGGTATATAAATTTTTACCTTATGATATAGTTTTACTAGTGTGGCACTGCATATGTTTCTTCATGGATGAAGTATTATCATTTTTTTTGTGTGGGGGGCAATTAAGCTTAAGTGACTTGCCCAAGGTCACACAGCTAGTAAATGTCAAGTGTCTGAGGCTGGATTTGAACTCAGGTCCTCCTGAATCCAAGGCCAATGCTTTATCCGCTGCTCCACCTAGCTGCCCACAAGTATTATCATTTTTATTACATTAGGAAAGCCAAAACTGGAACAGTGTGATTATAAAGGACTTTGTGGAAAGTAGGACTCATTCAAATGTCAAAAGCTTATTGTAATAGCACCCCCTAATTTAGTTCCCCTTCAGGGTGAACTAATTGGCAATTTCGGTTTTTGCTATTTTTCTATATATGATAAGGGGTTTTATGAGTCTTCATTTGTATTTCCCGAGAACTAAAATGAAGTTTGTCTAAGACCTAGGTAAGGACAGAGCACAGGTCAGGTGTGACAACATAGCTGTGGGGAACATTCCTACCAATCGATAAATCAATTAAACAACAAGTATTTAATTTTTTTTTCAGTTATAAAGCTTTCATTTTTCTCTCCCCCACTGAGGAAAAAGAAAAAATAAAACTTCTGTTACAAATATACAAAAGTCAATCAAAAATAAGTTCCAACATTGGCCATGTCCAAAAAATGCAACCTGAATTTATCAAGTGTCTATTATATGTTCTATGCTCTGGGAATACAAGAACAACAACAACAAAAATGAAACAATTCCTACTCATAAGGAGCTTATTACATTTTAGAAGGGGAGAGAAAAAGTACGTATATAAGTATATACAGCATAAAGATAAAGTGAGGGGGCAGCTAGGTGGCACGGTGTACAAACCACCAACTCTGGATTCAGGAGGACCTGAGTTCAAATCTGGCCTCAGACATTTGACACTAGCTGTGTGACCCTGGGCAAGTCATTTAATGCTCATTTCCCTGCCCCCCAAAATTTTTGGATTAAGTGAAATAATACAAATCAACACAAAGCAATTAAACACAAAGTTGTTTTGGAGGGAGGGATTAGCTACTGGAAAATTGTGAATTGGCCCTTACCCTGAGCTAAAGGGGAAAGGACAGCACCTTATGCATTAATCTATCAACTATTAAACATTTATTAAAGACCTACTCTGAGCCAGGCAATGTGCTAAGCACTGAGGATACAAAAAGGAGGCAAAAGACAGTCCCTCCCCTCAAGGAGCTTAAAGTTGAATGAGGGAGACAACATGTAAACAAGTATACACAAAGCAAACTACAAACAGAATAAATAGGAAATAGTTAATAGGATGGAAGGCACTGGAATGGGGAGAGGTTGGGGAATATTTCTTAAAGAAGGTGAGATTTTAGTTGATACTTAAAGGAAGGCAAGGAGGATAATAGTTGGAGTGCAAGAGGGAGAACATTTCAGGGTTACAGGACAGCCAGAGAAAATGCTGGGAACCAAGAGATGGAGTGTCTTGTTTGCAGAATAGCCAGGAGGCTAGTATCACTGCATCACTAGAGTAAGGTGTGAGACAACTGGAAAGCTAGGAGGTGGCTACATTATATAGGGCTTTGAATGTCAAATAGAGAATTTTATATTTGCTCCTGGAGGAAATATCAAATCATTGGAGTTTATTGATTAGGGAGGGCAGTTGACATGTTCAGATCTGAGCTTTAGGAAAATCACTTTAATGTTTAAATAGAGGATGGATTGGAGTGGAGAAAGACCTGAGGCAGGCAGAATCACCAGTAGGCTATTGCAATAATCCAAACATGAGGTGGCCCTATGGTGGTGGCAATGTTAAAGAGAAGAAGATGCATGCGAGAGAAGTTGCAAAGGTGAAATTAGATGGCCTTGGCAATAGATTACATATGGGTCATGAGAGAGAACAAGGGGAGAATGCAGAATGAGTCCTAGATTGTAAATCTGAGGGACTAAGAAAAATAAAGTTGCTCTCTACAATAATAGGGAAGGTAGAAGCAGGGGAACCATTTGGGGGAAGATTAGTGAGTTCCATTTTTGATATATTGCTTAAGATGTCTTTGGTCACATACTTAATTTTTATTTGATTCCTATAGCACTTATATACAAGTTGGAGACCCTTGTTACCCATATTTTAAAAAATATAGACAATAGCTATAGGATGAATCTATAAGGACATTATATGTCTAGATTGGGGCAATGAACCAAAGAAAGAAAGTGACCCTCTCTTTTATCTCCTCACTTTTATCCCTCACCCCACATTGGATCCAAAACTCTGGGAAGTCCAAGGTATTGGTTATGCTTTTTAAAATAAAATCTATTCATCCAAAGTTGAATACTTTGCCCTTCCTTTTCACATTTTGGAAAATGAATACAAAAAATAGAACTTTGAGTTTAGACCTGTATTAGAAAAATAAATATTCAATGCAAGAAGGCAGTTTATACTGTTTATAGAACTGAAAGGACCTCTGTAGGCTTGCCAGTCATTTTCATGGAAGACTTTCATTCCTGCTTACTCAGCAATAAGTATCAACAATCAATTTTTATAGTAGCCTTGATGTACTGAACAAACAATGTAGATATTCTCTATGTGTTGCCCACCTCTGTTGCCAGTACGTCTTACTACTCAGACATGCAGTCAATCATAGTAAAAGACCTCTGCTACAAGGCTCATAGACTTTGTACTGAAAATTCAGTGAGGCATAAGTGACACATTCATGGCTTCCTGCATCTCTAAATCTAAAAGAAAAGCTTGTAAAAGTACAAGGAGATCCTGCTTCTCCTAGTTTACCTCCCTCTGGGATATTTCCTATGTCTTCCCTTCACTACTAGAAAGTGATCGACATTTTTTGCCTCAATTCCCTCATCATTCACTATCTTCAGCCCCCTGCAATATGGTTTCTGTCCCTACCATCCTGTTGAAGATATCTATTTAAGGTAAAAAATGTATAACTCCCAAATCTTATGGCTTTTTTCAGTTCTCATCCTCCTTGATCTTACAATGTTGCCCACTCACTTCTTCTTGATCACATCATTGCACAACCTTTATGTCTTGGCTAACATCTTGTAAAGGCAATCTAAATAAAACCTTATCTCCAATCTATCTCCCCTTTAAAACTCATCCTTAAGACTGTTGCCAAATAATCTTCCTAATGTATCTTCTTTAATGTTATTCTCATTAATTGCTGAAGTTGAATCATTCAACAGCATCAGATACTTTGATGGTAAGAGCTTTATTTTCTGAGATATTGATACATCTCCAGAAGGTGGAAGCTATAGCACATTCAATGGAAGTTACATCTACATAAGGGTTGCACCCTGGAATACTGGATGTTGGGTCAGTCTTGAAGCAGGGACAGTCATCTGGGTCTTGTTGCATACCCAAAGCTATGGAATCACCTACCCATAAGTGGCAGTTGGCCTGAAGTTAGTGTTGTATTGACAGGGATAGCAAACCCCTTCTACACAAAGGTTGTTCGCCTCCCTAATGGCTATGATAGCTGGTCTATGAAATAAGTAGTCTATGGACAGTGTTCTTCCCAGAGCTCTTGAGTTCTGTGAAGAAACCATAGATGCAGCATCAATTGAGAGGAGATTATGAGTCAGGTACAAAGAAGGAACAAAAGTGTTCAAAGGATCACAAGTCAGGAAGTTTATTATTCACAGATATGAAAGCCTGTACCTGAGTCCCAAGTTTTTAGTCCTGTAATTAAGCACAAGTAGTGGTAAACATGTACAGTGAGATACATACCCTAGTGGAGAGCACAGAGCTCCATGTCTCTACCCTTATAGTTCTCTGATTGTTGTTGTTGGACAGATTCACAGGAATCAAGTAAAAGGAGGCTGCCTTAAGGGACAGTAAATCAATGGGTGGCCTAGACTGCAAACCCTATCACAACCACCACCACCATTGATAACAAAGGCATTGTGATTAGGAAAATGTGCTAACCTTACATACCTGGATGAGGAGAAGGACTGATTATGATTTGAAGAACATTGTAGTCCTTGGCTAAATGAAAATGAATAAACCAGTTATTGGGTACATTGGAACTTCCCAGTAGTACAAAAGCAAGTTAACCAGTGGTCAAATATGTAGATACTTCTGTCAGCTAATGCCAAGGGGTAAGCAAATTCTCAGAGGTTGAGCATCTTGTGCTATTAATATCATTTGGCATCTGAGAAAAGATAGTTGATGAGGTAATGGCAGTAGTTTGACTTTCCTACCACTTGCTTTTCCCTATCTCATTCTGTTATTATATTGATGCTTCATTCATGAGAGAAAACTTCTAGCCAGTCATATCTTGCTAGATATATGTTAAATGCTAAATTACAGTGTTTAATTATGTGTTACTCACTTTCTACCTTTTCCTTGAAGGATCTACATTGATCACTAAATTTGGGGTCCTTAAATCGACCCTTCTATAATTTTTGGTGTCAAAGCCCTGGTTCTGGAATTACTACCATAATCCTTTTCATTTCCACAAAGAATTCCATGACTCGACAATTTGTTTAGTTCTGAATTCATATGACTTCACTCACAGAGCATTTTTGATTCTATCCTTGCAACTTAGTCATCTCATAGATTCCAACCAGAGGTATAAATAATTATAGATAACACCCATCCCTGGTGCCTTCCAATCTGGCAGAGAAGCTAAATTTCAGTAACTTTCTTTGGTCTAACTATTCTGTCATTCATTATATTAATTATTGTGATGTATTCTATTTGATCTGTCTTACATGTTTTCTATGTGTTTGTTGAACTTCTTGTAACCATATAATTAGAAGTTACCTCTACTTTTTTCCCCTAAAGGTTTATATTTTTATGTTTTTTAAGTTTTAATTTTTTAAAGTAATAAACATTTTTATTTATAGTTTTGGGTTCCAAATTTATCCCTCCTTCTCTCCCTCCCTTTCCCCCTCCCTGAGGTGGTAAGCAATCAGATATACACACAATTATATATGTGTATAACTATGTAAAACATTACCATATTAGTCATTTTGTTTATGAAAACTTGAATAAAAGAAAAAATGAAAGAAAGTGAAAAATAGCATGCTTCAGTCTGTCTTCCATCAATATCAGTTCTTTCTTTGGAGGTTAATAGTATTTTTCATCAATAGTTCTTTGGGATTGTCTTGGATTATTGTATTGTTGAGAATAGTTAAGTCTTTCACAGTTCTTCATCAACAATATTGCTATCTCTGTGAACAATGTTCTCTTGGTTCTGCTTACTTCACTATACATAAGCTCATACAGGTCTTTCCAGGCCTTTCTGAAATCATCCTGCTTGTCATTTCTTATAGTATAATAGTACAATAATATTCCATCACCATCATTTGTTTAGCCATTTCCCAATTGATGGCCATCCCTTTGATTTCCAAATCTTAGCCACCACATAAAGAACTGCTATAAATATTTTTGTACAAATAGGTGTTTTTCTCTTTGAGGGTATCTGTGGGATATAAACCTAGCAGTGGTGTTGCTGGTATGCATAGCTCTAGAGCTCTTTGGGCATAGTTCTAAATTGCTCTTCAGAATGGTTGGATCTTTTCACAACCCCACCAACAGTAGATTTATCTCTTTCTTCTGAATTCCTTATTTATCAATCTTCTGTAGTAAAGTTTTTTATTTATGTTGAGTTATTTAATTTGTTCTTTCTGCTGCTTTATATTCTTGTATCACCTTAACCTTTCCCCCCTCCCCTTCAATTGTTGATTAAAGGAATCTAGGCTTCCTGATGCTATTGCTTTTCAGATTCTCACCTATTTCTTTTTCATTGCCTTTATTTGGACAATATGGTAACCAGTTTCCACTTAGAAACTGATGTAATATTCTGAGGCCTTTCTGTGGATCTTCAATAGCTATTGCCAAGTCACTTCTATCTTGATAGTGTTTGAAATTTGTCTGTAGGAGTATTTCTTGATGGATTCAGGTTTCCTCTTATGTTTCTGACAATGACAACACTAACAAATATGCTATTTCTGAAAGATACTGAGTTATTTTTATTCTTTCAAATACTGTAGAAAATATGTTAATTCATGATTGATATAGTATAGATAATGACCATTTTGAATAATTCAATTATTCTATAATCACTTCACTAGTTGGATTCATGATGCTAAACTAAATGAGGGCTTTTGGAATTTCATTCTAAGTATGCCTATCTCCTTTCTAAAATCATTTGAGATGTAAGTGTTCTTTTTTTGTATACCCATTCATTAATAAAAAAAAAAAATTAAGTTTACATTGAAACTTTTAGATGAGCTTCAAGTTCTTCAAAATTTTCCTGTTAAGATTTTAGTAGTTTAAGATATCCAATACTTTCTTCATTTCATTTCTTATTCAGCCTAATATAGGTTCCAATATGAAGTTATGTTTTTAGCAATTCCTTTTTACTGGTTAGCAATAAGTGGTTGTCTAACTTGGACCTTAGCGAATTGTTGTAAATATGACAATATGAAGCCTACTCTATAACTGGTGAAGTATATTTCCAATTTTTCTATAATGCAATACTGCCATATCATTAAAGTATTCATGTTTTCAATTCACTTCATATAATTCATGATTTGCCCATTTTCATTTTCAGTGACATCTGCACAGAAGTATCCATGCAGGTGGGGAATTGCTACTTTTTCAGATGTGTCTTGCCTTACTATTGTACTACAACACAAAGGAGCACCACTCAATGTTCTATCCTCCATGTCAAGTTAATCAATCCAACTATACAAGCCTTCAGACCCATCCTACCCCATTTATTTCTTAGACTCCTAGGAGTAGTTCTATCATACTAATAGAGTGGGGGAGAACACACTGAGTAATATCAACAGAGCCCCAATGACCACTGTTTCAGAGTTCCTACCAGGCCTTTCTTCACTGTTGCTATAGTTATTTCAGGGCATAGAACACATGCTGCACATAATCTTGGCTGTAATTTTCTTACTTTGCTGTTGCTCCCCCTCAGGTTTTGGATGATATGCTAACCTTTTAGAAGAGCTCTCATTATCATCATCTTCATCATTCTTGTAATCATCAAATGCGTCAGTTGGGCTAATTGATATGCTTATGCTACATTATAAAGTCCTTGAATACAGGGATTGCTTTTAAAAATATTTTTTATTTCCATCATATAGCACAATATTATGTATTGTTTAATAATCCTTTTGCCTTGTTTAATAATACTTTTGAACTGACTTAAGAGGCTGTGAAAAAGGAAACATTCTGATATCTTATTAGTGGAGCTTTGAATCAATTTGACCATTCTGGAAAGCAATTTGGCATTATACTAAGTGAGTAAACAAAACATCCATGTTCTTTGACTGAGTTCCCACATTAAGGCATATATCTCAAGAAAGTAAAAAATGGAAAGGATTTCCACATGCCAAAATACTCATAGTAATATTTCTTAGCAAAGGATTGGAAACAAAGTTGGTTCCCATCAATTAGGGATTATATAAAATTGTGGCCAGGAGAAATGAAGAAGAATATTTCAGAGAAATATGGTAAGACATGAACTAATACAAAATAAAGTAAGTAGAATCAGAAAAAAACTTATACAAGGACTTCAACAATGTAAGTGAAAATAATTTTTAAACAATTAAACTGAATGTATCCATCAGAGAGAACAGTCCCCCCTGTCTAAATGTCTAGCCATTCCTGCCAATACCAACCCCAACTGCTGACTAACCACTGACTGAGAAAGTAAACTCATGATTCCCAGGAATACTAGCTCATTACTACACACACAAGACTTTTACCCTGCTTTCAATCCACCTGTATAGTCATCATCCTGAGTAATAAGCTTTAGAGAGACATTACTTTGTAACTGTGTCTGCAATTGCCACCTATACAGTAGCCAAAAATACTGAAGACCCAGAAGAGAAAGTCTCATATCCAAGTCCTTGGTACCATCAATGGCTTGACATTAAAAATGGGTATGATCAGGGGCAGCTAGGTGACACAGTGGATAAAGCAATGGCCTTGGATTCAAGAGGACCTGAGTTCAAATCCAGCCTCAGACACTTGACACTTACTAGCTATGTGACCCTGGGCAAGTCACTTAACCCTCATTGCCCCTACAAATAAATTAATTAAATAAATAGATAGATAAATAGATATATTAAAAATAAATAAATGGATATGATTCTATGAATGGAAATGAAACTACAGAAGATGCATTGTCATCTGGTTTCCATTGAACCATACAAAAACAAACAAATAAACAAAAAACCTGGGCTGTTGATTTTGACTTATATCTACAATGTTCTACAATATATGTATTGTCTCTCTTTCCCTTGAGAGAAAAGGCTGTCTTATGTTTCCTTTTTCCTGTCAATTGCTTTGCACATAGTAATCACTTAGTAAAATACTAAATACTTATTCATTTATTCATTCATTTGAAGATAACTGTATAGGATGATTAAGTATGACCCCAAAAAGAGAGAAGAAAATTCACCTCTCTCACTTCTTTGCAAACGTGGCCAGGTAAAAATGTCTATAACTCCACACATGTTGGATATTTTGGTAGGTTTTTTTGAATTACTTTTTTATTTTTCATTCTTTGTTGTAAGGGATGACTTGCCAGATAGTAGAGGAGGAAAGATGTTCAGAAATTAAGGTGACATAAAAATCAAAGATACAAATAAAAAATTTTAAAAAGAAAACAAGGCTTTCTCATATTTTCTCCCCACATGCTTTCTTTTACCTGTGTAAGAATGAGGTAAAGATTACATTGTCTCATTTTAGTCCAGTACCATAACTAGGTAAGAACGCATCTCAAACAATTAACCAATCAAAAGACTTTAGATATTCCTTGAAAAAGCCTTTGAAAATCATTGGATGAAGTGAAATAATGCCACGTCAGAAGTATTTTCCAATAACTCAAGTCTTTTCCAAACTTAGTCATGCCCAGGGAAAATTGCTACATTATCAAGCAAATGATGAGAGGAGGCTTTCCTAGAAATTGGAAATTGTGACTTTCTAGCACACCAATGAAGTGGAATTACCTGGTAGGAAGACCTTATCATTCATCAAAGGCTCAGTCTTCTCCTCTGTTCCCCTACAACCAGATCAGACCTTTCTAGCTTCAAAGAGTTTGGAGGATGTTGGAATTCCTACAAGTGTCCTAAACTGTTTTGAATCAAGTGGTGGTGATATCTGCATCATCAGACAATTAGAACAGACTAGATCCAAGGTTCTACAAGGAATCCAGCAGAGAGACTATTCCATACTAAGAAGAACTTCTTGAGTTACTCAATGAATGGGAGAAGAGGACTTCTAGCAACCAGGAACTGTGTGGCAGCCTGTGTTTGTCACACATGTTCTCCAAGCTTGAACCTACCTTCCTTGGAATTTTTGTATCTCACAAGTACATCACAGTATATCAAAAACTTTTTGTGGGATGGGAGAGGTGTCTTCTGTTTAATTTTGTTTTACTACATTAGTAAATATCCCTTTCTAAAAGCAACTTATAATCGCCTGACTAAATTTTGTTCAGTTGAAAATCTTGGAGGGAGAGGGAAAGAAATACTAGAGGGTTGAGCCAATGACATTTGAGGCCATACTATTGCTCCTCAGTAGTACTCACAGAATCTTGAGAGGGGAGAGATAGCCAGCTGAGTTCTCAGAATCTGACTTATTAGAGGGAATAGAATTTAGGATCAGAATACTCAGGGCTCAGATGGGGTTTCCCACAATTTTCAAATCCATTCCTTTCTTTGTTTATTTCTCTTTTATTATTCTAGTCATCATCATTCCACACATTGCCTTTTCATATATTCTCTCCAGTTTTAGTGAATTTCCTTCCTCTAAAACTCATTTTCTGAAATGAAAAATAAATAAGCTGAACAGAGTAGCAAAGGTATTGAATAGCTTACATTTTAAATATTAAACAGGTACTCAATAATAGGCTCCATTTGTTTTCATTTTCTGTATCATTCAGGTATTAGAGGAATTATCTTAGAAACCAGAACTAGAAATTATCTTAGATACTTAACAGTCCATTATTCTTTTTTTTTTTTTTTAGTGAGGCATTTGGGGTTAAGTGGCTTGCCCAAGGTCACACAGCTAGTAAGTGTTAAGTGTCTGAGACCGGATTTGAACTCAGGTACTCCTGACTCCAGGGCCGGTGCTCTATCCTCTGTGCCATCTAGCTGCCCCCATTATTCTTAAAAAATAAAACAACATTCCTAAATTGGAAAGACCCAGATTCAAATCCTGTCCCAGGCATTTACTAGCTATGTGATCCTGGGCAAGTCACTCAAGTCCAATAACCTTTTTAGATTATTCATTTGTCAAGAAAGGTAGTTCTAACTCTATGACCTCTAAGGTCTCTTCCATATGGAAATCTATGCAAAGTGGTAAAGAACAAAGCAAAATAACAAAGAACACCAAACAAACACAAACCACCCAAGTCCTCAATTCTATTCACATTTCTAATGAAGGGAAACAAAACATCACTGATGTGACTATTTGGCATTTAAAGCTCTTCACAATCTGGTCCCTCCTGGAACCTTTCTAGGCTTCTTACATTCTATCCCTCTCCATGGAAGTAAGACAACTATATGGCCTAATCACTGGTCCTTGAACATGACATGCCAGCACCTGTTTGTGTGCATCTGCAAAGGTTGCTGTATGTCTGGATGACTCTCCTTCCCATTGTCTCCTAGAGTCCTTTGGCTTTCTTCAAGAATCAGCTCAAATGGATCTTCTGTAAGAGGCCATTCCTAGTCTCCTACCTCCATCTACTCTATAAGTAACTTGAATGAATGTATTTATTTAATGTAGTCTCTCCCACTGGAATGTAAGCTCTGAAACAGCAGGAACTATTTTTGCCTTTCTTTCTATCCTTACTGATTAGTACATTGCCTCACCCACTGGGTTTTTTGATTGATTGCTCATAAGAAAATTAAGGCTGAGACTAAGTCATTTATAGTCACACCACTAACAAATATTAAGGTTCATAATAGCAATATGACTATATGCCTGGTATCCTTTCCATTGCCTACAGTTGAAAGTATCCATTGGGGAGTGCCAAGAAGTAAGAATAAGTAGTTATAGTAGAGTGAAAATAATGTAGTGCTTGAAACTTTTAAATTTTATTTTGCTTTCTAAAATCTACCATATCATGTGTGTGTGTGACACACACACACACAAGTTTATATACATGTATATATGTGTATAGGCATGTATGTATGTTTATATGTATATTTTGTATTACCAACTTATTTATGTTGTCTCCCCCATTAGAAAAAAAACAAAACAAAACAAAAACCTACCTGAGGCCACAGACTGTCTTTGCCTTTCTTTGCACAAAATGCTTATTACAGTGCCTGGCACATAGAAAGTGTTTAATAAATGTGTGCTGGTTGATTGATTCTAAGACCTTTAGTAGGCCTTAATTAATCATTCATTATTTACTTACTGCTAAGTTCCTTCTAATCAGGCTACTAATGACTGTTAATTCTTTAATCTTTTTTTGAATATTGTTATTCTGGTCCTGATACATATTTTCTCCTCTTGTTATTAGATAGCAGTAGGGGAAGGGAGGGGAGAATAAAATAGAAGGCCAGTACATAGTCATTCCTTTGGCTTAAAATGTTGTCCATGTTAGAAAGCAAATACCTCTCAGAAGGATAACATTTACAGCCTTATTCAAACATTTTCAAATTACTGAATAGTTTTTCAGGACCTTTCTCTACTAGGTGAGTTTTCATAGCAAGTTAGACAGTAGACCATGAATATAACTGCAACTGGGGAGGTGTCAATTGGAAAGTGGGATCAAGAGCAAAAGGTAAAAGGTCAAAACAAGGGAGGGAAAGAGAAGACAAAAAGAACCAAAAATACATTTTTTACCAGTCCTTCCTCAGAGAGCAAGGTAAGTGTCAGTATTCTCTTATGCATTAGCTATTGCTATTGCTACCCTTTCACAAATTATGCATCCCTAAGGAAAATCTGAAATGACAAGAACCACCTCTTAGTCCAATCCTAACTTTGAAAAAAAACCCCAAGAATTGACAAGAACTACTATTTTCTGATTCCCGTACTTGAAATCACATATGAATGATTTCAATATTGGTACTCTCTTGGACACTGTATATCATAGCCCATTCATATATTCTAATCGTGTGTGATTATCTCCCTTGTCAATTCACCACAGTACCTGGTACATAGTTTGTGTAATGATTTTTCATTCATTTATATATTACTATAGATCTTCCAAAGAGACACCCTTGGTACTCAAGGAATTCTTTGAGGTCTTTAACATTTTAAATACAACATTTTAGCACTAGTTAGTTGTTTATCTTTTATCTCTCACTCCTGCTACATGAATAGTATAATATATTATTGGAAATACAATGTAGGTTACTTATACCTAACATATATCTCTCCATTGTCCTTTGTGTCACCTGAAATTTTGATTCTTTGGATACTGTGGTGGCCATAATTAGTAGCCTCATGACTTTAGTGGGTGATTTTTTTTTCAATGATCCAATTGGTGCTCCTGGCCCCAAGTCTCCCAAATACCATAAGATATCCTAATTGAGACCGATAGTCGCTCCACATATTGGCCCGGGTAGAGCTAAAATGACAAGAGTAACAGCAGGGGCTTGCCTGAACTGGACCAAATTACCCTCCAAACAACTTTAGAATAATACCTCAAAACAAATCCTGGTGCAGCAGAACCAACAAAAGAATGGGGTGAAACAATTTTCCAGCCTAAGAGAAGTTAGAAGGTCAACAGAAAAGATCTGTCTCAGCAGGGTAAGAATGGAATACAGTCCAGTGCAGATAATGCCCCAGAAAGCCAACAGCAGGTCTTTAGCGGACTTAATTGCCAGAAGCAGTTTCTAGAATTCTCTGTACACAGATGGCAAAGGGGCCAGACAACTGGTTAGAAGATCATTACATAGGTCCTTTTGCTGGTATTGAATGCAAGACCCTGTCACGTTGCCCATATGCAATATGGACAGCAGTCCCAGAGTGATGAGGAACACTAGAAGAAATATAGACCCTGGTGACAATTACATGGTGGAAAAGAGTACTCACAGACCAGAGCACAGGCCAGAAAAGGAGTAACTACACCTCTTCTTACCACCTTGCAACAACTGAAAATTTACAGACCCCCAAATCTACCTCTGGAAACAATAGCATGAAAAACTTGAAGCTTGGGCCCCTCCTGAGAGTTGAGCCTAAGTTTAACATAGAGTTAAAAGTAAAGAAATAAGCTGGAAAAATAAGCAAACAACAACAAAATAACCCAATTTTAGAAAGTTACTTTGGTGACAAGGGTCAAAATACAAATCCAGAAGACAACAAAGTCAAAACAGCTATAAGCAAAGACTCAAAGAAACATGTGAATTGATCTCAGCTTACCACCCCCACCCCCCCAATTTCTGGAAAAACTCAAAAAGGATTTTAAAAACCAAATAAGAGAAGTAGAGTAAAATTTGGGAAAAGACAATTAAGTTATATAAGTAATGAAAAAGAAGTCAATACTTTGGTAAAGAAGGAACAAAAAAAAAAACTGAAGAAAGCAACACTTTAAAAACCAGAATAGGCCAAATAGTAAAAGAGGCACAAATATACATTGAAAAGAGATCCTTAAAAAGTGGAATTGGCCAAATAGAAAAAGATGCACACAAAGTCAATGAAGAAAAGAACTCCTTAAGAGTCAAATTGGCCAAATGGAAAATGAGGTATGAAAACTCAAGAAAATAATTCCTTAAAAATTAGAATTGGCCGGGGCAGCTAGGTGGTGCAGTGGATAGAGCACCAGCCTTGGAGTCAGGGGTACCTGAGTTCAAATCCGGCCTCAGACACTTAACACTTACTAGCTATGCGACCCTGGGCAAGTCAACCCCAATTGCCTCACTAAAAAAAAAAAAAAAATAGAATTTGCCAAGTTAAAATTGATGACTCCTAAAGATTTCAAGAAACAATAAAACAAAATCAAAAGAATTTAAAAATAGAAGAAAATGCAAAATATCTTATTTGTAAAACAATTGACCTAGAAAATAGTCTGAAATGACATCATTTAAGAATTATTAGACTGCCTGAAAACCACGATCACAGAAAGAGCCCAGACATTACATTTCAATAAATTATCAAGGAAATTTGTCCTGATATCCTAGAATCAATGGGTAAAATAGAAATTGAAATAATCCAACAATCACTTCCTGAAAGAAATCCCCAAATGAAAAACTTCCAGGAATATTATAGCCAAATTCTAGAGCTCCCAGGTCAAGGATAAAGTATTACAAGCATCCAAAAAGGAACAATCCAAATATCATAGAACCACAGTCAGGATCACCTAAGATTTAGTAGCTTCTACATTAAAGAATCAGAGAGGTTAGAATATAATATTCCAGAAGGCAAAGGAGCTAGGATTACAACCAAAAATCACCCACCCAGGAAAAATGAGTATAATTCTTCAGAGGGAAAATAGATATTCAATGAAACAGAGGACTTTCAAGCATTCCTGATGGAAAGACTAAAGTTGGACAGAAAACCTGACTTTCAAATACAAGACTCCAGAGAAACATAAAAAGGTAAACAGGAAAGAGGACTCATGAGGGATTCAATAAGATTAAACGGTTTATCTTCCTACAAGGGATGATATTTGGAACTCCTAAGAACTGTGTAATTATTAGGGCATTTAGAAGGAATATATATATATATATATATATATATATATATATATATATATATATATATATATATATATACATAGGGTACAAGTATTGGTTGATTATGATGGGATGAGACCTAAAAAAAAAAATAGAGGGTGAAAAAGACACAATGAAAAAAGGAAGAAAGAGGTAGAATATGGTAAAATATTTCACACTGTGATGGGTAAAACTAAATGTGTGTAGTCACCTTACCTGTCCCCAATGTGGTGAAAGCTAGCTAGGATTTACTTATAAATTAAAAGTTTCAGTAACAGTTTAGGCATTAAGCATTTATTAAACTATATTAGAGGTTAGCAAAGAGAGAACAAGTGTCTCTGAAAGAATAGGAAAACCTATCTACCCTAGAGGAGAGATCAGAGTTCAACCTGGCCTGCTTCTTCTGCCACCACCATGAGGTTCCAGCCACCAACTGAAAAAGAGAACAGCACCTCCTGTGTCCCCTGGAAGAGGCAGTCCTTACACACTGCTTCAAGCTGATTGGTTGAGGGTGGTCTTATGTTTTGTGAGGTAACTTCCGGACGCTGAATCAACCTTAGAAAGGGCAACCCATGCTCTCTCAGCAGGGGCTCCCTGGTAATAATATTCTCATAAAAGATGTGTGAAAGAGCTTATATAGTAGAGGGGAAGATGAAAGAGCACTTTGAAGCTTCCTCTCATTGGAATTGGCTCAAAGAGGGAAAAATGCATACTCATTTGGGCATAGATATATGTCTTATTCTACAGAGAAGTAGGAAAGGAAGGAAATAACAAAAGTGGGAGTTGATAAAAAGGAAGGCATATTGTGGAAGGTGATGGTCAGAAGCAAAACACTTTTGAGGAGGGATAGGGAGGAAAGAGAATAATAAACAGGAAGAAAAATAGGGTGGAGGGAAATACACAGTAATCATAACTGTGAAAATATGTTTATTCCATGTTTCTTTGATAAAGGTCTGGTTTACAACTATATAAAGAACTGAGTCAAATTTTTAAGAATATGAGTCATTCCCCAATTGATTAATGATCAATAGATATGAATAGGCAGTTTTCAGACAAAGAAATCAAAGCTATCTAAAGTCATGCGAAAAAATGCTCTAAATCACTATTGACTAGCAAAATGCAAATTAAAACAACTCTAAGATGCAATTTCACCACTATAACATTGGCTAATATGACAGAAAAGGAAAATGACAAATGTTAAAGGGGAAGTAGAAAAAAAATGGGACACTAATGCACTTTTAGTAGAGATGTGAATTATTCTAACCATTCTGGAGAGAAATTTGTAACTATGACCAGAGGGCTATGAAACCATTTATGTCTTTTGTCTTAGCAATACTACTGCTAGGTCTGTATCCCAAAGAGACTTATTTTTTGAAAGGCAAAGAACTACATGTACAAAAATCTTTATAACATATCTTTTAGTGGTGGCAAAGAACTGGACATCAAGGGGTTGTCCATCAATTAGGGAATGGCTGAACAAGTTGTGGTATATGATTGTGATGGAATTCTATTTTACAATGATTGTGATGGAATTCTATTTTACAATAAGAAATGGTGAGCCGGATGCTTTCAGGAGAACCTGGAAAGACACATGAACTGATGCAAAATGAAGTGAGCTGAACCTGGAGAAGATTGGACCCAGTAACAGTAGTATTGTACAATGATCAACTATAAATGACTTAATTGTTCTCAACAATAGAAAGATCCAAGACAATTTTGTCTTATAACTTTATGATGAAAAATGCTATATACCTTCAGAGAAAGAACTGATGGGGTCTGAATTCAGATGATACTTACATTTTTACTTTGTTTTTCTGAATGATTTTTGTCTGTTTTTTTTTTATAACATAACTAATGTGGAAATCTGTTTTGCATAATTCCACATGTATAAAATCTGTATTAAATTACTCTCCTCAATGAGGGGGGAAGGGCTGCAAGGAGGGAGAAAATTTTTAACTCAAAAATTTTTTAAAAGGAACATTAAAAATTGTTTTTACCGGGGACAGCTAGATGGCGCAGTGGATAGAGCACCAACCCTGGAGTCAAGAGTACCTGAGTTCAAATCTGGCCTCAGACACAACACTTACTAGCTGTGTGACCCTGGGCAAGTCACTTAACCCCAATTGCCTCACGAAAAAACAAAACAAAACAAAATTGTTTTTACCTGTAATTGGAAAAATATTTTTAAACTATGTGGGCCTACCAGTCCACAAAGGAAAAATTAAATGAAGGAAAATATACAAACTACTAAGATTATGGCATGTAGTTCAACTGATAGCTAATTGATTCAGTACAAGTATCTTTAACAGGTGCTGTAGATTTCAACCCAAAAGTAAATAGATTAGTAAAATTAATCCAGAGAGTAGCTGAAGTGCCATTTGAAAAACCAAAGATTTCAATGAATAATCTCTAACACAAAATCCTTTGATTTAAAATGCCATTACTTTATCAGTCATACTATATGGCTATGAATCTCTTCCAGAATCTTGACCCAAATCTTCTTTATTTAATTGATCCTGCATACATAATGGAGTCACCAATAACACTGTTATCTATAAAAATATACAAAGCCATTAGTGATAATAATAGTTAGAAAGAGATGTATTCACAATGCCTAGAATCATTAAAACTGTAGAGTCATAGAAGCCCTGAGATAGTATAACCTGAATAACCATGAATGTTAGACCAATAAACAGCAATAGAGAGAGAACTGCATAAAATCATGACTTAAGCAGTAGTTGATGACAGATGTTGGAACAACTCAGTGACATCACATAGAATCATAGAATCTTATAATTAGAACAGGTTATCTGCTCCAACTCATATCTTAGTATGAATGTCTAACAATGCATCCCAAGGCAGCGCAGTCTACATTCAGATAGTATTGTTCAGAAGTTGGGTTTTTTCTCCTCCTTAAATTTCAACAGAAATATTTCTCTCTACAGAGTTCACCCAATGCTCTTAATTCTTGCCTATAAGGCAAAGTAGAACAAATCTAATCCTATTTCCACATGACAGCCTTTCAAGTACTTGAAAATAGCTGTCTTATTCCTATTGTCTTTTTTTTTCTTCAAGTTAAATACCTTCAGGTCTTTCAACTGATCCTTTTCTAACGTTTTGAGTCCTATCACCAGTCTGGTTACCTTCTTCTACATACCTTCTAGTTAATTAATGGCATTCCTAGAATATAGTCCCCCAAATTGAATATGATATTTCTCTCTTTGTTTTCTCTCTCTCTCTTTTTCTACATATTTAACCTATATGTGTACATGTGTTTTAAAAACACCATTTCCAAGGGCAGCTATGTGTCACAGTGGATAGAGCACTGGCCCTGGATTCAGGAGGACCTGAGTTCAAATCCATCCTCAGACCCTTGACACTTACTAGCTGTGTGACCCTGGGCAAGCCACTTAACCCCAATTGCTTCACCAAAAAAACCCCCAAAAAACCCAAAAACACCATTTCCAAATATATCTTCCTCCTCTTCCCAGAGAGTCATTATTTGTAACAAAGATTTTTTAAAAATTGTAGCAAAACTAAACACATAAACTGAATTTGACAATCTGAAAGTATAGCCAAGAAGCAAGGAAGATACATTTTCACATGTCTTCTTTGGGATCAGACTTGGACATTTGCATAGAATTCAATTTCATTTTTGTTATTATTAAAGTCATTGTATATATTATGATCCTAGTTCTGCTTATTTATACATCTTCCCATGCTTCTCTGCATTCCTCATGTTCATCATTTTTTTGTTTTGTTTTATTTTGTTTTGTTTTTGGCGGGGTAATCAGGGTTAAGTGACTTGTCCAGGGTTACACATCAAGTAAGTAGCAAGTAAGTGTCTGAGACCGATTTGAACTCAGGTCCTCCTGAATCCAGGGCCAGTGCTTTATCCACTGTGCCGCCTAGCTGCCCCTTTCATCATTTTTTTGTGGCACAGTAATATTCCACTATGTTCATTTGTTGCTCAATTGATGAGTACCTACTTTATTTCTAGGTTCCCCCCACCACCACTAAAAATGCTGCTGTAAATATTTAAGTATATATGAATTCTTTTGTTCTATCTCCAACCTCCCAACTATAACATCTCTTGGGAAAGGGTTTAGATGTTTTAGTCACTTTAATAGCATAATTACAAATTGCTTTCCAGAATGGCTGGACTAATTCATAGCTCTATGTCTGTCTTTCCATAACACCCTCCCCCAACATTGACTATCTTCATATTTTGTCATGTTTGCAAATTTCAACTTCACCATTTGGGGGTAACATTGGGGTAAAAGGAAACTTCAAAACAGTCCTGACATAAATTTATTTAATTTTATGGTTTAGAGAAACATTTCATATAGTTCTTAATAATTTGCCGTTCTTTTTTGAAGCTCTGTTCACATCTTTTGATATCTTATCCACTGGGAATAGCTATTGGTCTTATATATTTGTGTGTTCCCTATGCATCTTGGACATCAAACCCTTCTCAGAGATATTTGATGTCAAGATTCTTTCCACCCCAATTGACAACTTCCTTTATTGTATTTGTTTTGATTTTATTCATTCAAAAGCTTTTCAATTTACTGAAATAGAAGTGATTTCTTTAGTTTTTATGATCACTTATACTTCTTATTTTTTAAGAACTCTCCCCATAGATATATCCTTGAAAGTTACCTATTCTAGTTAATTCCTGTTTTGTTTCTTTTTTAAAAGTGCAACCTTTAATATTCAAATCGCGTTTTCAGCTCATCGTGGAATCTGGTATAAGATGTTGGTCCAAACCTAATTTCTGCCAATTTGCTTCCTTGTCAAATAAGGATTTGTTACACAGGTAATTTATCTATTTGGATTTATTCATTGTGTAGTCCTTTCCATTGATCCACTTTTCTGTTTTTCAGTCAGGATCAACTTGTTTTGGTGATGATTTCTTTATAGTATTATTTGATTCTGGAAGTGCTATTCCTAAAGGAATAATGCCCCCTTATTTTCCCACAGTATACTATCTTTGAGGGTAATATAGATCTGCCCTTTTAAAATGTGCTGGGAATGAAATTCTAGCATATCTTAATGAGGGAGGCAGAGTGGTAGCCAAAAGAGGAAAGGAAACTACGATCTATGAGGAAACCAGACCCTGAGAGAAAACACAGCTGGAGATCATTGTGGGGGAACTAGAATCAGCTTCATTGAATCAATGGATCAGTATGCTGTACACCTGCTTAGAGCCCTCTCCTCCCATGGGAGACACTGGGGAATGACAGGATAGATTATAAATGAGGAACTGTTGTTTTTTTTTTAATTTAGATTTTGGTATGGGTTAAAAATAAATAGAATGGATTTTAAAATGGAGAAAACATTTTTTGTTTATTTAGATGGAAATATAATTGCTTAAATCATTATGATTTACTGTGGGTAGATCTTTGGGATTACTGTAATAAAGAGAAAGGAACTAAATTCCTAACTCCAGGAGAATGTACCAAAGTGAAGGTTGACTGTGGCTCAAAAAAAGGAAACTGGAAACTGGGGCAAATTACAAAGAGTGAACTGGTTTGGGCTCCTTAGGTGATCAGGGACACCTCATTAGCACCAAGAGGAAGTGGGATATTGCTAAAATTCAAAGTGGAACAAGAGCTCTGCCTCTGCCTGCCCCTACCACCATCCCTGAGAAATGTTTGAAAGGGCCATGGGAGATGCTGACCCTGTCCCTGGTCAAGGATGATATACCATCATGATTACTCTCATTAGCTTGAGTTTCCTGTTCACTAAATGAAGCTGCAGACAGATTACCACACACCCCCACACACATGACTGCCAGGAACTCAACCCCTCTCCCCCTGGCAGCAATGGGACAATTGAGCTAAGAGTTCCTGGTGTTCATGTGTTAACTGTACTGGATAGGAAACAAGCAGTAGGTAAAGAGCTGTTTTGTTGTGTGTGGTTTTTTTCCTTCCCCAGGACTAAGCTCAGATTCCTAGGGGTAATTAGTGGACCAAATAGCCCATGAAATGGGAATAAATGTAGTCTGAAGTTTTTGTTTTTCCTCACCAGAATGGAAACAGGTGGTGGTTTTCCCATATTGGGTGCAACCTGCTCTGACTGTGAGTTAACAATGCTCAACTGCTTGGCAGTTTGGAAGATTTGGATTAATGCACAGCCTACTGAGGGCTCTGACTGTGGGCATTGAGCAGGCTGTGCTTGTCACCAACTGCACATTGAGCCACACAGTCTCAAAGGGATTTAAAAAAACCCACAAGCCAATGCCCAGATGAACACTTAACAAGCAATTCTGAAAGCAGGATGACTGGGCTGATTGAGCTGCATATTTGTGACATATCATCTTAGCTCCTCTACCATTTACTAAAACAAATTTTTTTCTGTGCTGAAGTACACCAAGAAGACAACCTATGGATTTACTTTCCTTACTTAAGATACTTGCTTTACATCAAGCATGAAAAAAGAAAGGCTGCCCTGTGACACAACAGGAGAACTTTCATTGCTCAGGAAAAAAAAAAAGGGAGACTATTATTATTATTATTATCATCATCATTTATTTATTTATTATCATCTACTGCTACTACTACTTCTACTACTACTATTGCCACCACCACCACTACTACTACTACTACCACCACCACCACCACCACTACTACTACTAGCACTACCACCACTACTACTACTACTACTACTACTACTACTACTACTACTACTACTATTGCCACCACCACCACCATCACTACTACTATTACTACTACTACTACTACCACCACCACCACCACCACCACCAATACTACTACTACTACTACTACTACTACTACTACTATCACCATTACTTTACCTGGCTTGTTGAGAGTTTCATCCTTCTGTTTGGTTAAGGGAACTGAATAAATTCCTCTTGATGAAGCTCTCCAAAGGGTACTCCCCTAGCTGTAGCCTCCTGCTTGGTTTTCACCTTAATGGGTTAACTTCATAAAACTGAAGCTCTTTATTCCAGCCTGCGATTTCCCATCATACTTTAGGACCAGCGAACCGTCCCTTCATTGATGGCACCTTTTGGCTCCACAATAGAAGCCAATTTGTTAGAATTCTTCACAGGTCAGGGGCTGCGTGAAGATGTGGAGGGCGCTGCAATGGGCACTGGAAAATGAAGTTGTATTCGCTTGGCAAATTATACGTCTGCTGCACTTTATGGGCCTTGATTTCCTTCCCTCTCCCTTTTCCTTTCACTCTCTCTTCCCTCCTCCCCATTCTCTTTTCCTTTCCTTTAAACCAGAGAAGCGTGTATGTGAGATATCGTCACATATCCAGTTAATGTAGGTTAATAGATTGATTCCAGTGACACGGATCATAATGAACAGTAAATTGTTTTATCTCTTAAGTCTTATTTGGTCAGCCAGGAAAACATATGAGGTAATATGGCTTGGACTAAATGGACCGTATAATAGATCTCCCTCTAAAGAATAAGGACAGGGGTGACAGCGCCTCTTATGATTAATGAAAATAATAATGGTCCTGAAATTGAAATTTTTCTAATTTTTTTTCCTTCTCCTCTCTTGGCTGCCACCAAAAACTTCAGCCAGGAGATGATTTGTGTACAATAACTGGCTCTGACTTCTTCCTTGCCTCCTAATACAAATTTAAGGGGAATGGGGGATGGGGAGAAGAAAGCAAGGAATGAATTGGTTTATAAAATTCAAAGTATGCAACTTGGTAGGAGAGGAGCACATAAATGTAAATTGTTTTTCTTTAAGGTCTTAATTTAAAAGGATACATGAAGAAAATGGGAATTCGACTAAATGCCTTTGACTTCATGGAATGCACTATGAGAAAACTGCATATTCATACAAATAGAAGCATCTTCTCATGTAATACTTGTACATTTGTTCTGAAATGAGATTTTTCTCTCTCTTCATACAAAAAAGAGCATTTGTTGGCTGCTAACTTTTCCTGATGTGAGATTCATGTTTGTTATTAGTTACAATATGTCCCTTGGGCAAATCAGCACATTGAATCCTTTGGGGAAGAATGGGGAGGGTTGAGATTTTTCACTTAACCCATACCAGCAGGTACAAAGATCTTCAAGGTTTTGGGGGGAGAGGGAAATTATAGCAAGTAACAATTTAATGTGTCTCCTCTGAAGCTCTGGTTCATTGAAGTTCCTAGAGCAGAAATACTTCAGGTCTTGAGATGAGGGTGCAGTTAGGGAAGGTTTATGTCTCATTAGGATGTGGCAAGGAAAAGAAATAAGGAGTCTGAGACCAAAGGGGGAGGTCAATTCAGCTTCCACTGGAGCAAGAACCATGACATTTCAGAGTCTTTTTTCCTCATAGTGCATATCATAGATCATTTGAGCAGAGGTGAGAAAGTTTCCCAGTCCTGCTTCTGGGGAAAATTAGTCATGACAGAGAGACCCACCATCATCCCCCTCCCTTATATCTTTCCACCCCCCCATCCCATTCCCTCTCTCTTTCCATTCCATTTTAAATCCAAATGGTTCATATCCCAAGAAATGAGAGGTATACCTTCATAGTGGACCCTGTGATATAAATTCAACTTCCCTATTTTTATTTCTGGGTTTTTGCTAACCATCCTTGCAGATTTATATAATGTGACTTTAGAACTGGGAATGAATTGCTCACAACAAAGGCAAAAATGGTACTTAATTGAAAAGGCCTTTTAGTAACTTAATTTCATTTACTTTGTGTAAGTGAAAAAATACAAATTGGTTCCATTCCAGGTTAACTTCTCTAGAACTTGTAGCATCTGCATTTGGATAAGCTCTAATCAGAAACAAACTCATAGTCTTTCTATCTCATAACAATATCACAATCAAACAATACATGAAATAGAGAAGAATAGAATTAGGAACCATCTCGATAGAGTGCTTTTAGTTTAATGGATGTATGAATAACTTTTTTGTTTTCCTAGTTCTACTTGGCTTTGGGAAGTATGATTATGTACCAACAAAACTATCTATCCTGTGCTATACAGACAAAGAAATGAAGGCTAAAAATTTTTATTTTCTTGAGCTTTTAATTTTTTGTCTGTTGAAAACATGCAAACACTGACAAAATACCTATTTTGCTAGTTATAAGGTAAAATTAATCATAATTGAATTTTTAATATATATCTTGATATACAAAGTTTAATATAATAATTATTTATGTTGCATATATAGGCTAAGTGGATTCTTATTCCAATTTTCACATGAACTGATAAGTTTAGTCCCTAGAGAATAGTAAAACATTAAGTATAAAATATATCAGGGCAGCTAGGTGGCACAGTGGATAAAGCACTGACCCTGGATTCAGGAGTATCTGAGTTCAAATTTGGCCTCAGACATTTGACACTTACTAGCTGTGTGACCCTGGGCAAGCAACTTAACCCCCATTACCCCACCAAAAAAAAAAAAAATATATATATATATATATATATATATATATATATATATATACATGTATATTTTAATTAATTATTTTTTTTTTGCAATGGATAAAGCACCAGCTCTGGATTCAGGAGGATCTGAGTTCAAATCTAGACACAGACACTTGACACTTACCAGCTGTGTGACCCTGGCAAGTCACTTAACCCTCATTGCCCCACACACACACGCAAAAAAAGTGTATTACAAACTTTTAGGGATATGTATGTTTATATATATATATATATATATACACACATATGTGTGTGTGTGAAGTGTCTGTGTCTAGATTTCCTGAATGCAGGGCCAGTGCTTTATCCACTGTGCCACCTAGCTGCCCCTGTGATATGCTCTTATAATATATACAGAGGCCAGAGCAAGGTGTGCTCAAGGACATGTGGAAAAGAGGTAATTCACAACTTCTGGAAGTCCTTTTCCTGGAGTTCTCAAAATACCACCCTCCTCTACTGGGTGTAGGGTCGGGGTGGGGGGGGCAGGGACCTACTTTTGGGTAGTTTTTCTGCTGGACTCTTTGTAGAGTCTTAGATCTGCAACTAATCTCATGTACTTTTGTCAGTTCCTGTTCCAGGTATGCTGAGCTGATTGGAAGTTAGGAAGTCCAATATCCTTTAGAATGTTTGAAGGTCAAAAACATACTCGTTTGGGCAAGGGCTGTGGGGAGGAAACCTAAACTTGCTTGTTTTCTCCTGCCAAAGTGACTCTATCTTAGGGGCTTACCTAGAATGGCTCCTACCACTAAGTTGCTAGATGTTTTATTCTCCTCGTTTCTGAAATGATGTGCTATTTCATAGAAGATTCATGAGGTATAACCAAATCTCTTGAATGGTCTTCCTGTCTGAAATTCCATTTGTTCTGATGGCTTTAGAAGACATCTTAAATAATCGAAGACCTGTAACATACAGCCTAAAGTCATTGACTGACTGAGACATGTTTATCTCTAGTTGACTATCCCTAGTCAAGGCTCAGGATTTTATAATTTACTTTAATTGGGGTGGAGAAATTGATTGACTGTTCTTACAATTCAATTAAATTCTGACCACTACAATTTATATTTACAGTGAATCAGAATCGTTTGGTTTTTCTTATTCTCCATCCATTCTGGCTTACTTTTTTAGCTCACAAGGACAAATTTATGTTTAAATTTGTGTTGTAGTTGGTACTGACTTTGAGTTAGAAAGATGTGAGTTCAAATTGTGTTTCAAACATTTACCAGAAATGTCACCCTGGGGAAACCTTTAACCTCTATCAGCCTCAGATTTCTTTCTTTCTTTCTTTCTTTCTTTCTTTCTTTCTTTCTTTCTTTCTTTCTTTCTTTCTTTCTTTCTTTCTTTCTTTCTTTCTTTCTTTCTTTCTTTCTTGCTTGCTTGCTTGCTTGCTTTCTTGCTTGCTTGCTTGCTTGCTTGCTTTCTTTCTTTTTCTTGCTTTCTTTCTTTCTTTCTCTTTCTTTCTTTCTTTTTTCTTTTTTTTTTTTTTTTGGTGGGGCAATGAGAGTTAAGTGACTTACTTGCCCAGGGTCACACAGCTAGTAAGTGTCAAGTGTCTGAGGCTGGATTTGAATTCAGGTCCTCCTGAATCCAGGGCCAGTGCTTTATCCACTGCACCACCTACCTGTCCCCAGCCTCAGATTTCTAATCTGTAAAATGGGGATAATACTATCACCTACATCTAGGGTTGATGTGATGATTAAATGAGATAACACATGAAAAACATGTTGTAAACATTAACATGATTTATAAATATTAGTTATTTTTCATTATTTAAAGTTATATTAGTGTTGTCAAGACAAATAACTTTAAAAGATTTAAGAACTCTGATCAATGCGATGAACAGCTAAGATTGTAGATGACCAAAGATGACAAATCCCACGTGCCTTCTGACAAAGAGGTGATGAACTCTATGCAGAATAATACTTTTTGTTAAAAAAAATAACCAGTGTGGGAATTTGTTTTGTTTGATTATACATATTTAAAACATTTTTATTCAGTGCATGGGGATGTAAAAGGGTAACTGATTATTAATTGAAAATCAAATTTAAATAAGAAAAATGGTATTATTTTATATTTTTAAATTTTTGTATTTCAAATTTTATATTTAAAAATTCTGAAATAATGGAATCCAGTAGATAAATACAGTCGTGTCCCATCATGTGTTGCCTCTATGCTATTTTTTATTGCCATTCTATTTTTTTTTTACTTTATCCCATTAAAAGTAATTTGAAAGTTTTCATGTTTTGTTCTCCCTTTTAGTTTTCCTTGATCTTTGGTTTTATTATCTGGTAAATTATGATTCCTTCCCTTGGTAAAATCCATGTGGGTTTTTTTTTCCATATAAAGTTTGGAAAACCTAGATTGCATTTGGAAAATGAAAACATGTGCTATACATTTGGCTTTTGGCAGCCACCTTGCATGAATGATAGAGTTATGCTTCCATCTTCCCACATGGTTATTCCTATGATGCACAGTTTGGCCTTTGAGTTTTTCATGAATTGCCACTGGCCTATTAATCTCTTTCTATCAATACCCACATCTATACAGTTCTCATACAGTAATTAAGAAAGTTGAGAGTTTCTTGGAAACTAGAGAGAGGAAAAAAATTAAAAGGTCTTCATTTAAAGGGCTTGGAAAACTCAAACTGAGATTAAACTTCATAAGTATTCCTAATCCCAGGTGGAAATGATGGAATTGTTTATGATTCATGATATTTGATGACATTTAACAGCATGGAACCCATTATAGCCCTTAAGTCATTATACAACACAGCAGAAAATGTCACTAAGTGCCATAACAACAAGGCAGGTTATTGTACGGGCAGGTTCAGTTCATAGAAGTTCACATTTCTAAGTGGTATTAATATAGCTGCAAAATGAAGCCAAATCCTGCTTATGCAAACTCATTCAATTCAGACATCCTCTTGACATCCTCCCACAAACACCTATAGCAATACGAAAGCATCCATACCAATTTGAAATTAGACTCAGGTCCAGTAATGTGCCAGTAGTTTTCTTACTCAGGGCATCTGCTAACTTACCTTGAAGGAATTTTACAATTCTCAAGTTTGATTGGGTATAGAGGCAGATGAATGGAACTGGGTATGGAGACAGTGGGTATTGAATGATGTTCATAGGAAAATATTAAATGAATTTTTTTGTATTCCAAAAGTTAGAGGGAAATCTCTTTGAACATCAACTTTAGGTCTTGCCTATTCTCATAAGAATTAAAAAAGTTAAGGAATAGTTTAGTTTCCTATATGCTCTCCTGGTACCATGTTTCTTCTCATAGATAATTACAGAAAAAACACTATGTCAAATTATGGGTTTTTTCTAGTTGAAAATTACTTTGTACTAATTGATAATAATTATTTCAAAAGGATAAAGGTAGCTAGGCAAAGATTGATCAAAGTTTAGCTGATCTGAATATTTAAAAATAATTGAAGAAAATATAAAATAAGATCAAACTCAAACAGAATTTGTCTATTTCAGCAATTGACCACTCTCTTGATTAATTTGGTTGAGACATTCAGTGTACAGAATTTAAACTTCAAAGTAGACTTATTTTGTCTTTTTAATTTGATCAAATAGACTAGTTAAGTATCAAATCTCCATTTCGGTTTAAAAAGGGTGATAACATAAGAAGCAGTATCCTTATCACGAAAAGAATAATGGTTTTGCTATCAAGCAACTGAGGCTAAAATCTTCGTTCTATTATGTACTGTGTGGCCTTGGAAAGTCATTTTTACCCTTTTGAGGCTTAGTTTCCTCACCTTTGAAAAGGAGGAGGTTGGACTCAATCTATAAGATCCTTTCAAGTTCATGTCCTAATGACTCCAATTTGGGGCTTTTGGAACTTTATTCTTTCTGATCCTTGTGTCTAATCAGTTGCCAAGTGTTAATTATTCTATGTCCTAATTATCTCTGGTGTCTACACCCCCATAACCTCTTTTCTATTTTCAGGGCCTCCATTCTAGCTTTGGACTTTATCCTCCCTCTCCAGGAATATTTCAGCGTACTCCTAATTGTTCCCTCTTTTCCCCTTCCCTTGTCCCCAAACTTCTATATGTAAAAACATCATAAAATTTACTACTCAAAACTCCTTAATGATTCTCTGTTGCCTACCAAGTGAAAGCAAGGTTATTTAGCCTAGATACAAGGGTCTGCAGCATCTTTCATTAGTCTACTTTTGCATCTTTGCATCTCGCTATTCTAATTCATATACTTTTCTTGCCAAACTGAAATATTTACCATTCTTCACTTCCTACTTCTTTTATTCATGCTGTTCTTTGGGCCAGGAACACTATTCTTCTCTAATTCCACCTGTTGAAGCACAACCAATTCTTAACAAATCAGTTAGAATATTTACATATCTGATCATTTCAGCTAGAAATGTTTTTTACCTCTTCTGACAATTCCTATTTCATTTATACCTCTCATGCATTTATCAAATTCTTCTTTGTATGATTTAAATCTCGATAAATATCATTGTGACCTACAATCTCTAGATTAGCACTGATGACAAATTAATTTCATTTAGGAAGAAATATATACATGTATTTGTGTGTTTATTAAGTAAATATATGTGAGTGTGTGTATATACATACACATATATATAAATATATACCTAAGACTATTTTCTCCTTCAGAGGAAGGTGTGCACTGTATTTCCCATTTTCTTTGGTCATTTTGTCTCATGCTGATTACAGCTTAGTTAATTCCAAGTTAAACAGTCTAACAAATCTAACAAGTCTAACAAGTCTAACAAACAAATGATTGTCAGATCACAAAATTAGGAGCTGAAAGGAACCTTAGAGAACACCTCTTTTAGTCCCTGTGCTTTAGTGTAAGAAGATGTCACTTATTCAAGGTCACACAAGCAAAAAGTGGCAGAGACAGGATTAAAACCCAGGATCTCTGACTCTAGACCTAGCACTCATTACAATGCAGCTTTTTTTTTTTAAATAATGCATCTTTTAAAAATCTATTTCTTTCTTCATCCTCTTTTCCAACTCTATACCAGTTATCTCAGGAATAAATGGCTCCATTTTCTTTCCATTTGTGATCTTAAAATGACCCCAATTTGGATCCATAAGAAGGGTAGTGTTCTCATATATCAAGTAAAATAAATGTTTTAAGTTTTTAAATAAATGGTAACTTTAAAAAACCATCACCACTACCACCAACAACAACAACAACAAAAAATCTAGATCCATCAACTCCTAAAGTCCAGAAAAGTATGCATGCAAGAGTCCTCAAAATCTCCACCAGTTTCCTCTCCTCAAATTCCTCAAATTAAATCTATCTTTACTTATAGAAGACAAGTATATATATTTGTATATATACATATGTATACATATATATGCACACATGAACACATATTTATATTTATGTGTGCACATCTATGCAGACACATGCATTTCCTATGCATGCATACATGTATATCCATATCATATATATGTTTACATGCATATTAAATTACAGTATATGTATAGCTGGATAAGTATATAAATACATATATATTTATGATTATATATATAATATAAAATCACACATATTTATACATATATCTCTATATATTTGAACAAAATTTAACTATAGATATAATCTCTTTATAATCTTATATATACACAATTGAATGCAGATATATGTCTACATAATATATATATCTACACATGTATAGATACGCATACATATATATGTATATATGCATTCAGGTATATGTATGTGTATATGTAGATATAGACAAAGACATGGAGATCAATGGGTGGGTGGGTTTTGGGACATGAGCAGACCCCATCAGCTTGCTTGGCTGATACAAATCTCTATGTGGAGAAGCAAGGAGATCATCCCTTGGAGAGACTGTGGACCATGCAGGAACATTCTATAACTGTTTCCATTTGGCTGGCCATGTGTTGAAGATGAGGCTCTTCTTTTGTCCCAGAAGCTTCATCAATCTCTCTGCCTCAGTGCCTTTGAGATAACTTAATGACTCATTTTCTCATAGTGACCAGGAAAGGAAGTAGAGCCCCTGGCCTTGTAAATTAAAAGTTCAAAGTGTGTACCCTAGAACTCTGGAGTTCCAGAGTCTATTTGCAGCCAGTGCAGAATTGTTGTTCCTCATATTAAAGAGTGGAGTACCTCCTGACATTCCAGCATGTCAGATTCTGGGTTTCCAGCCAGTATAGTCCTGATGCTCAAAGGAGCAACAAGAGACAGGGTGACTTGAGTTCAAATTTGGCCTCAGACTTAGTAGCTGTGTGATCCTGAGCAAGTCCCTCAACCCCTGTTTGTTCCAGTTTCCTCATCTGCAAAGGTAGAGCTGGAGAAAGAAATGGCAAACCACTCCAGTATCTTTGCCAAGGAAACCACAAATGGAATCACAGAGAGTCAGACGCAACTGGACCAAAGCTGAAGCCATCTGGGTTATCTTAAGTTTCCTGATAATAAGTTTTTCCAGCATAGAAAAGTAGGGGATTGGAGGGGGAAATCAAGTGAAGTCAAAATCAAGCAATGTAGCTGGCAGGAAATGCTTGTTTTCATTCCTCTTCCCCTCCCTTAGTAGTGATCTTCAGAACCCCAGCCTAGTAGGAGATGAAACAAGGACTCATCTAGCAGCAATGCTGTCTTTATACATAAACTTGGTGGGATTGATGCTATGAAAGAACTGAGAAAAGATTGACATAGGTTCTAACCTATGTTCTAGCCCAAGGTGGTATAGGGGAGATTATGTCTCCAAGGTACTGGATGAAATGTCTGCACTTTGTTCTTCAAAAATCTTTGAAGTGAATATTCCTTTGCAAAAGTTAAATGATATTAACTGATAAAATGGAACTGGGGTGCTAGTCATTGATCCCTAACAATAGGGGGACCATAACTGTGGAGATTTGAGCCAATGGTAGTAGACAAAAGTTAATCCTTTAAACACTAAGCGTACTCTAGACCTCTCAAGGAGATAAATGTAGGCACTAGGAGAGAGTTGTTAGAGCAACACATACACACATACACACACACATGCACACACACCCCTCTATGTGTGTATGTGTATATGTGTACATGTATATTTTTATGGTCCTGGTGTAACATCATTTGTGTGGAGAACTCCAAGTGTGGAAACTCCACCCACAGATGTAGGTCTGCCAATTTAACTATAGTTTATAGTTTCTGAGAGTTGCCATAAACACCAAGAGATTATGTAACTCATGGTCATACAGCTAGTACAAGTCAGAGGCAACATGTGAAAACAGGTCTTCCTGACTCTAAGACCAGTTCTTCTTCGTCATTTATACCATGCACCCTTTCTTCATTTATAATATTGGGTTTTAAATGTTTATGATTACAAACAGAAAACAAACAAAAACCCTTATAAATGTACTTTGGAATACAACTCATTTGTAAAACGGGATGAGGAGGACACAAACTCATTGGAATAGGGAAGGAGCTCATTCTGAAGGGACTCAGTAGAATAGGCCCTTCTGTATTTTTTTCACTCCTCAGCTCTTAGATGACTTTCATTGAGTAATACAGTGGAAGCAAATGGATACTCAGGCAAAAGTCCTACAAAGCCAGTTTTTTACAGGGATTAAAGTAAAAGGAGAAATCCAGACTAGATTAAATAGATGTTACATATGTGAGAGAGATTTGCCATAGATACACATTCTCGTGTATAAACAAAGTACTACATTATTTTATTGTTTATTGAGGGAGAAAAGATATTAAAAAATCCAATGACTGATTTTGCTTCTTGAACCAAGTCAAATATTTTCTTGTCAGTATGCTCATAACTTCAGCCTGCAGAGGTCATGGCCTTAACTCTCTCCTTCAGATGGTTTGTGAGTAGAATGTCCTTGTGATTAAGGCTCCTTTTGTTTTCCTTGGGAGGGGTTTTGCTTACCCTGGCAAGCAGCTGAGACTCACCAAGGTTCTCTAGACTCTGTTTATTAGATTTTTATCTTCTTATCAGAGTCTTCCTTCTTAAATCATGTCAGCATTTTACCACTCTTCAGGGATTCCTGGTGTTTTATTGTCTATGAACTGCTTGGGGGGTAGTTGAGGAGGGAGGTAACCTAAAAAAATATAACATTTATATAATAGCAGAAATGGGAAAGATGCTATGCTTTTCTTATTATTCCCACACTCATCAAAGTTACCTCTCTCCTGGCCTTTAAGACCCAGTCAGAAAATACTCCCCACACTTATTTGTCAACTTCATGACAGTTTCTCTGTGGAAAACCTGCTCTTCAGTCACTTCTACCAGTTTTAAAAACCTACATGGTCTTGTTTAAAGGCAACTATTCTCAGCCATCCAGATCTTCCCTAAAGGGGAAGAGAAAAGGATTGCGTTTAGTCCAGGAAATTCACTCTGATTCATTCACAAGATTCTATGACGCTTGCGGCTTCTGACTTACTCCTACACTTTCTGTGAGAAGATGATGGTTTTCTCGATTGTTTAACATCACAACTAGGCTGGCCTAAAAAGGTTTTGTCCCTCACCTCCCCAACTTAACCCACCGATATTATTGGGAAGTCCCACTAGATTAGCACTACGTGTTTGAACTATGAGTACAATCTCATTCAGAAAAAGTATACGAAGACTACACAGAGGCACTTATAATAATGGATTGCCTTGGGTAATGGTGGGCTCTTCCTTACTGAAATTCTTTTTTTTTTTTTTTTTTTTAGTGAGGCAATTGGGGTTAAGTGACTTGCCCAGGGTCACACAGCTAGTAAGTGTTAAGTGTCTGAGGCTGGATTTGAACTCAGGTCCTCCTGACTCCAGGGCCGGTGCTCTATCCATTGCGCCACCTAGCTGCCCCCTGAAATTCTTCAAGAAGAAGCTGGATGGCCACTGGGTGGATATTTAATAGTGGGAATTCTTTCTGAATATGGGTTCCACTAGATAATTTCTGAGCTCTATTCCAACTCTAATATAGATACATTATCAAATAAACAGGTAAATAAATAAGTAGATGAATGCTTTTAAACTCATAAAAGTATAAAGTTAACTTTAAAACCAGGGAGAGAAACCAAAAAACAAAACAAAACAAAAAACCAGGGAGAGAGGTCAAAGGTTCCAGGAGCAACAGATTTCAATTTTATGCAAAAAGTCTTTTAATAACATGAGCATATTTTTATATACTTGCAATGAGAGTGTTTGTAGTCAGAGCTGGATTTAGTACCTAGAAGACTTGTGTTCAACTCCAACCTCTGGCACAAACTGGCTGTATGATTCTGCTCTCAGAAGGTGCCAGCCTTCTTTAGTAGAATGAGTTGCTTCATCTAAGAATTACTTATACCAATGAAATCACAGATCCAGTCCCTATCTGTGATGTCTATAATGCTTGTGAGAAACTTATAGAACATAAGGAGCTGATCTACACAAAGAATGGAATATGAGATCACTTGCTGAGTGATGATTTTCATTTTTAATTTGGAGTTGCTATCACACTTTGGCAATAGAAGCACTTTGTGATCTATGTTATCTTGCAACAGTTCTTAACCTTAAAAAGTTAGCATTTACTTTATCTTCATTAGTGGCAGCCTTTTTTCCCCTCCTTTTTCACGGACACCTCAGAGTATAGCGAATATTCCATGGCAAGGGAAGTTTGAAATCGCTTGAGAATCACTTGGAATTTTTTTCCTAATGAATCTTGAATGACATTTTTTTTCTTCCAAGCATTTTCCTTACTTATTAAAGCAATAAGTTCCTGTGGAAATGTGCTTAACATAACAATTTTCATTGCCAGTGTTCCTGGGTAGCTGATAACATCATTGTGAAGGACAGAGAAAAGGCTTGAAAATTTGGGACAAATGACTAATACAGGGAAGATAAAATTAATAGTGAAGAAAACATGTCAGAGATTTTTTTTTGCAGGATTTGTGTATATTTTCCAGATGAAACTTGTCCTTAATGCTATTCACTTTCAATTCTCTCTTCGCTGTGACTAGAATTTGAGCACCTACTGTCATCTTTTACAGACTGAAAATTCTTTTCAGTGTCTTTCTATAGCTTGCCTGGAATCAAACACTAGAAGATATCTAGTATTTGACTGGTGTGTTATCTTATAGTTGTTTAGAGAGGAGTGTTGGGAGAGTTTGGATGGAATGCCCCCTCTGCATTGCCTTCTTGGTGCTCTCTCTCTCTCTCTCTCTCTCTCTCTCTCTCTCGCTCTCGCTCTCGCTCTCGCTCTCGCTCTCTTAGATCTTTAACAATATTGTTACCACTTCCTCTTGTACCCCGATTTAAAGTCCCTTTGGCCTCTTCTTTCTACTAACTGAATAAGAGTAAGTAGGGGATTAGATTATAATATGGCATAGTTAAATTTGTCTACAGGAGCAATCCCAGGAAGTGAGAAAGTAAATTTCCCCTGGAAACTTCTAGGGACTCAAGAGACATGGTAATTTTACATTTAGGAGAACTTATACTCACAGAATACTTCATATATATGATATCTGAGCACTGGAAGGCATGGTCATTTCAAAAAATGACCACATTAACCCTTTGTTAGCTGTTGAGCCAAGCCTGTTGGATAACTTATCTTATATCAATCTACATTTTTAAAGCATCTACTATGTGCCAGGCACTCTGCTAAGTAATGAGGTGATTAAAAAGAGGAAAAACACAGTTTCTGCCCTCAAAGAGATTACAATCTAATGAAGGACACAACATGCAAACAAATATATACAAAGTAAGCTATATAAAAAGTAAATAGAGACAATTAAAACAAATATAGGGGAGGCACTGGAATTAAGAGAGCTTGGGAAAGACTTTCTATACAACAACAACAATACCTTGATTTTTAATACGGCATTTTTAGGTTTGCAAAATGTTTTACAAGTATCTTCTCATTTTATACTCACAACAACCCTTGAAGGTATATATTCTCCCTATGTTACAAGTGAGGAAACTGAGGAAGGCAGAATTTAGGTGACTTGCCCAAGGTCACACAGCTAGTAAGGAACTCAGGTTAGATTTAAACTCATTTATTCCCGACTCCTGGTCCAACAGCCTATCCACTACTTAACTGCTTAGGTATACATAACATCTTTGTACAGAGCGGTTTACATGTTGTCTTTTCCATTAGACTATGAGCTTCTCGAGAGCAGGGGCAGGATTTTGTCTTTCTTTGAATCCCTGATGTTTTGCATAGTGCCTGTCAACCCATTAGGTGCTTAGTAAATGCTTTTTTTGGACTAACTTCTAAGACATGTCCCCAAGTTCTCCCCATGGTGCTATAAAATTAGAATAAAATTAATGTTATTTTCAATGTAGTACTATTATTACTATTTCAGTGATTATTACTGTTCCTAGTAATTTCTGATCAGTGTATTATAATATCACAGAATCTCAGAGTTGGAAAGGACCTTAGAGCTATCTAGTCCAACATGTATCTCTTCTATAGCATGCCCAACTAGCCTTCACTACATCTTAGGTCAGTATATTTCCTTTTCAAATAACTCTAGGTACTAAGATTTTCTTGTGCTGAGTAAATAAGCACCCTCACAACTTCTATACATTGTTCCTGGTACTGTTAGGTCATTAATGAAAAGCAAAGAACAAATACTTACTAGTTGGTTATCCCACAAGATATATAGACTCTGCATACTCAGGTGTTAAATGAAAAGTTCTATATAAATTAATCCAGGAGAGCAGATGTATTGGAAATAGTTAATCTCATGACAGGATAGCTAGATGGATGATACAATAGAGAGAATGGTGAGCCTGGAGTAAGGAAGACTTTCTTGAGTTCTAATATGGCTCCAGATACTATGTATGTGACTCTTGGCAAGTAACTTAACCATGTTTACCTCTGTTTCCTCATCTGTAAATGAGCTAGAGAAGGAAGTGGTAAATCATTCCAGTATCTTTGCCATGAAAATTTCAAATGGGGACAGAAAAAGTTGGAATAAGTGAAAATTAATGAACACAATCTAATGATAATATGTGGGGAAGTTCATATAACTAGGATAAAGATCAATAGATCAATAGGTTAACTTACATGCTTGATCCAATGGTAGTAGTGATAATGGTTAATTATGAAGCCAAAATCTTGATCAGATGAGCTCATGGTCCAGGTTGGATAGAAAAATGGTAAATATAAAGCCAAAAATTCAGTTATATAATAGATATATAATTTCTTCACATAGTAAGTGTAAAAGGATCCAAATGAATCAATTAAATCACCTATTTATCTGAGAAAATTGGGCTGGCCAGGAGATTATCAGGAGGCTTACATATATCTTTGGAATATTTCCAAGAAGATTTGTGTATCTACTAAAACATGTAAAATATATATTTTCAACTACATGTAGAAAAGGGAAATTGTTATTCAATGATAGTTCGTTTTAGACTTCTAAAAGATAGAGAGAGGAAGGCAGTAGATGTAATTTCACTCCCCAAATCAGACCTTCAGAGGCCACACCTGGAAAGAATTGGGCCTCCCTAGGATAATGACTTCCACTCTTCATCTAACCAATTTGCTCTGCTGACTTATGCTTACCTTCCTCCTCCCTATTTACACCTCTTGTTCTGAGAACTTTAATCAAGTCAACACTAATATTGGATCTAAAAAGATTGTATCACTGTTAGACTTGGCATCTATGTGACTTCCCAGGCCCTAAATCCCTTCCCAGGCCTTTATTCCTTTATATGTCTTTTCCTCCTCCATGAGAATATAAACTCCTAGAGGCAGGGGTAATTTTACTCCTCTTGTTTGTATGTCCAGGGATTAACATAAAGAAAATATTTAATAAGTGATTTTCATTCATTCCCATTCTACAGAAAATGAACCTGTTATTTCATCATGTCCAATACAACTCTCTTATTTTACAGATGTAGAAACTGAGGTGGAGAGTAGGTAAGTGACTTGTCCAAGGTCCTGTTGGTCATAGATTACAGAGTTAGTATTGAACCCAGAACCTCTGAATCCAGAGGCAGTGCTCTATCTACCATATGACATTCTGCTCCAATCTGTATTTGACTAAAGACAAAAACAAAAACTGCAGGCCTGTGATGTCCTGGGTATAGAGCATTCATTCTCCTTGTAGAAATTTCTACCATGGATACAATTCAATAACTCATATCTAACTGAGAATATTAGAGAGTTGCCTGACCCATTACAAAATTGTAATTTGACCATAGACACATAGCTAATGTGTTAGAGGCAAGACTTAAAAACAAGTTTTCCTCATGCAAAGGTCCTCAATCTATTGTGCCATGTTAAATTTCTCATGCACTAAAAAACAAAATTGTAATGGTGGCACGCTCACCATTTGCCTCCCTCCACAAACAACAACAACAAAACTAAATAAATAGGATTAGAAAGGTTATAGTTTTGTTGTTCTGACATAACAGCTGTTTTGGTAAGTTTTCAAATGATTCGATTACAAATAGTAGTAATTTATTCCATATGCATGGAAGAAAAATGAAATAGCTTTCCCAAAGTACCACAATTTATTTGGTATTCACTTCAGCTCTACTGGCAGAGATCATATTCAGTAGTGGGTGGGAGGTGGGTGGGCCAGGGTTAGGACTGTGTGAACTTGTTAAACTAATTCTACATCTGAATGAAATAATGCTGTTATTATGACTTTAATATGAAAAATAAATATCAGAGATAATTAAATTCTATTTTTACCTTGTTTTTAATAGGAGTATATTGCTGGGGAGAGAAAGGAATAAGCATTTATATGGGGCATATAAACCTTATGCTAAGATGGTGAGTGACACTATGCCCACTCATTCAAAGAAAACATGACTGGTCATGAAATAACTAGTTCACTAGTCCAATATTCTAAGTCAAATGTTTCCAGAGTGAGGAGCTGTGACCCAAACTCAAGGGATGTGTGATCAACCAATTGGAAGATGGGAAAATAGGTCTTATCCCACAATCCCAACAATAATGTCATTATTTTTTAGCTTATTTATCTTACAAAGTGTTTGTTCAAGAACATGGTTTTTATTTTGTTTAATTTTATTTAACAAAAAGTCCTTTACTTTTCAAACTACTTATGCTTCCACAATAATGCTATTTTTAGTTAGTTGGCACAGCATAATGGAAATAACAGTGAACTTAAAGTTAGTTTAATTCAGCAAACATTTTTTGACTATCAACTGCATGCAAAAGATTGTGCTAGAGAGGGCAACATGGGAAAAATATAAAGGGTGATAGGTACATAGAAAAAATATTTTTGTAAAATTAAATTAAAACTAACATTGATTATCACAGACATTTTTTGCATTTTGTTACTACATACAAAGTAAAATTAACCCTGATCTTTTAGTGCACTATCAACAGGCCTTGATAGAGAAATTCTATCATAAGGCCAGGAAAAACAACTGTGATGTAATATTTTCCCAATCATGTACACTGTATTTTTTGTTCACATATTTTGTTATTGTTGCTTTTTTCAGTTTGCATAGACACTTTGAATCTTGGTCGTCAAATGTTTTTGATAACTATGTTCATGATTTTGTTGCTTGTAAACTTATGTGATGTACTCCAAAATTGAAATGAATCTGTGGTCTCATTGATGTGAATATTCCCTCCAACATTTCTGAAAGTGACCTGTTCATCCTTTACTATTGTACAGAAAGTTCAGTCATATCTACCCAAGGTGCCAGAGGTTTTCCTCTTCTTTATATTGTATAAATTCTTTTATAACACTTAAGATATCCAAGGGTTAAATCTCTTTGCTCCTCTAGAGGAGCACATATTTGCTTCTACCAGAAACACTGCTATAGTGGGAGAGAAGAGATCCTGAGGCTGGCCTTGAAAAAAATTTGTAGTCTTGGTAAGAAGGAAGAGGTGTATAGATATATACATGCATATATACATGTATGCATAAATTAGTCCATTTGTAAAGGAAGAAAAAAAGGGAAGGAGAGTAGGGAAAGAAGAAATGAGGGAAGGAAGAAAAGATGGAAGGAAGGAAGGAAGGAAGGAAGGAAGGAAGGAAGGAAGGAAGGAAGGAAGGAAGGAAGGAAGGAAGGAAGGAAGGAAGGAAGGAAGGAAGGAAGGAAGGAAGAAAACGAAGAAACTTAAGTGTATATTGGAAGACTGAATCTGTCCAGATAGAAAGAAATTAAGTTTAGAGTTTTAAAAAAAAAACAATGAAATTAATTGTAGTACAAAAGGAGTTAAATTAAAATTGATTTGAAATCTGCTATTCCAACCCAACCTTAAAAGAAAGTTCTTTCTAGAACTCTAAAATTATATTTTCTCTGCATTTGAGCATGACACTTCTTGTTACCTTTAAATAGTCCATGCATGTTTAACTTATGAATATCACTGTCACTGGAGCAGTTTATATTATTAATAAAAATATCATCTAGATATAAAACATAACTTTATTTTCTAAGCATGGACTAAAAGAAACAACATCATCATTCTTCTGTTTCCTCATCCTTCCACAATATCTTTATTATTAAATTAAATTATGAAATCTGTGGAATACCTAGAGATAATTCAAGAGAGCTAACTAGCAACAACTGGACATACATTTTCTAGAAATCCAATGTACAAATCAGTTAAAATTGTATTAAAATTCATAACTGAAGGTTAATATTATCTCTCCTAAGTTGGTCATTAATTCCCAGAAAATGTCTGCTTCTTTTATTATTATCAATTGGATATTGTAGGCAATAAGTATGTGGCATCAATGGATATACCAGGAAACTTAGTGTGAGGTACTCTCCCTCCCCCTAGCATCAGGCATTGATTCCATTTTTTTTTTAATTTAAAACACAGGATGCTTGATCATGTATCTATCTAGTTAAGAGTCACTAAAACATAACAGCATGAGAAGAGACTTTGTTCACGAATCTTGTTTCACAAATTCCCTGAATATTATGGAAGTCTAAACCATTTTCATTGGGACATTTAAGAAACATTTCTTCTAAAACCTCGATTTAGGTGGGTGCTTGAATTTGGAGTTTATACCAATAATCTACTATATTCTCCTAAGCTTGTCTCTTCAAAAATGAATAATTATAACTAAATTGTTTTACATAATTTCTGTGTTGTGGGGGATCACACCGGCCATTTAGTCCAACCTTTACATGAAAAAAGAGCTTCCTACAAAAAACCCAAGAAGTGGTCCTTAAGACCTTGCTTGAAGACAGCCAGTGAGGAGGAAACCAACCTTTCCTAAGTCAGGTCATCTCACTTTTGGATAGTTCTTAGTGTGAGGAAGTTTGTCCTTATATCATACTTCAAAAAAAAAAAAAGATTTAATTCTTTCCAAACTGCCAACTAATGCTCTTTCTTTTGTCCACTTGAGTCAAGTAGAACATGCCAAATCTCTGTTCCACAAGAGTCCTTCAAAAACTGAAAGACAGTGATAATATCAGCACTGTCCTCTTTTCTTCAGACTAAACATTCTTAGTTGCATCCAACATTTAATAAATGTCATGAATTTAAGTCTGAAACTCAGAAACTCTAGAAACTCGGGAACTTATCAATGTCATTCATATGTGGTACCTGAAAGTGAGCACAATAAAAGATGTGGTCTGAACTGAGCTAAGTATAATAGAGTTATTGCTTTCTTACTTTTGAATGTAATCCTTTTGTTAAAACTCTTATGTGGCCTAAGATTTCAATAGCTTTGTTGGTGACATATCTTGAACTTATAAAATCAATAAGATACCAGGCTGATTTCAAGACAAACTATTGCTCAAGTGTGCTTTCCAATCTTGTATTTGTTAAGTATATTTTTTTAACCTTAGTATAAGACTTTACATTTAACCCAATTAAATTCCATCTTATTTGATTCCATCCAGTATTCTCTCTAAAGATCTTTTTGGTATCCTGATTATCATCCAGTATGCTAGCTATCTTTATGACTTTATGACATTTGTCAAATTGCTAAGCCTGTTATCCATGACAATATTAATGTCATTGATTGAATACTTTAGATAACACAAGACTAAGCACAGATCCCTAAGGTTTTCTATTGGAAATCTCCTTCCAAGTTGTAATATTATTGAATATTCTTTGATGGCCATTCACCCAATTCTGTGTACATCTAATTATGCTATTGTTTAACCCAAATATCTCTGTTTTATTCATAAGAATTACATGGTGAATGTTACCATTTTTTGCAAAAAATATTATTAAAATAAAAATAATTTGCCAATTTTGAAATCCTATTAAAAAGGAAAATGAAATTAATATTGTTCAATTTGTTCTTGATAAAGTCCTGATAAGACTTTTTGCATACATTTCCTTTTCTTAATTCTTATTGTCTCATTAAAAATACATTTTAGATTTTTTTCAGAGGAATCAAATTCAAGCACACTGGATTATACATTTTCTTTTCTTTTCTTTTTTTTTTGGTGAGGCAATTGGGGTTAAGTGACTTGCCCAGGGTCACACAGCTAGTAAGTGTTAAGTGTCTGAGGTCAGATTTGAACTCAGGTCCTCCTGACTCCAGGGCCGGTGCTCTATCCACTGCGCCACCTAGCTGCCCCGGATTATACATTTTCAAGTTCCATCACCTTTTTTTCTTCCTGAAAATGTGCCCTCCTCAATATGCAAGCAATCTTTCAGAGAAGATTGTGACAGAAGCTTAGCAATCACATCTACAAATTTATTGTGTAAAAAATGGATTTAGTTCATCTTGGTCAAATGACTTGAATTCATCAAAGGCAACCAGGTGTTCTCTTACTATCTCCACATTTATTTTGGTATCAACTACCTATACATAGAGTATATAAAAGATGTATAAAGTTCATAAAGTTGTCCTCATCTGATTTTATTTAATTAAATACTCTTGTATGAGGGAGAGACAGTTGTGAAGGGAGGAGGGGATTGACCAATATTTCTTTTATAGCATAACTGCTCTTTATTAGTGTTTATTATTATTATATATCTTGGGCACTTACACTTTGACCCATTTTGTATTAAAATCCACAATAAACAATGAACTGAGCTTTAGAAAGTTTATTTTGGAAGTATTATAGAAAATCATTAATTCTGTACCATTGAACATTGAAAACCACTGAAAACATCAGATATATATGTTGGCATCAGCAAGATAACCACCAAAGTTTTTTGGTACCTAGGGTCATAGAATCTGCTATGTATAAATACAATGATTATTGCAATTTGCTACTGGTATTTTCTTTTACTGAACATCAAAACTAAATTTTTACTATGAAGTAAAGGATATGGTGAGCCAATTCAGCCTTCAACATACTATTAACAAACATTTTGCAGAAGAAAGATAAAAGTTATGCCAGACAGAACTTAAGATGATGGGTTGGCCATGTAGGGACAGCAAAAGGTAATTGATAGGCTGGCTGTAGAGTCCATTGATATCCAAATAATGTCAAGATATCTAATTAATTCAATGGACTTTCTTTGGAGTATTCATAGGAGGACATAGATAAGATTTAGGATGAGCATAAATAAATTGTGATCTGTACCATATGTGGGATTAGCCATATTAGAGAGATCATAGATCCATTGATGTATCAAAAGGAGACAATCTGGTATATAAAGTATATACAGTTAAATTAAGGCCAACATAGTCTTAATTTTTTTTCAACTTGGTCAAGGATTTTTTTTTTTAAATCCTGCAGTCCTTTTCAGATGCTATACTTATAATTCTTTTTTTTAATCAACAATTCCCTCATAAGGTCATAACCCTTGGATCACTGTCCTATCAAGTCTATGCTCAGAGGATTATAGAATCAAAGATTTAGTGCTAAAAGAGATCTTACAGATCATCAATTTCAACTCACTCGTTTTAGAGATGAGGGAATGAGATTCAGAGAATGACTTGCCCAGACCCAAATAGCTAGCTGAAGTGAGTCTTCTAAGTTTAATACCACTATGGCATGCTGCCTTCTAGGTTCCTGAAAAAGTTAAATCTTTTCCCTATCTTGACACTAGGTCCACTCATTATTTCTTCATTTGAAATTCTGTCCACTCAGCTCTTGACACATCAATTCATCCACTGTTCCCCAGGGTCTACCCAGGGGAAATTTCTGACTAAGTTATTTCCTAATAATGGATAATAAGATCCTTAGTTTCCCTCAGAGCTACAAAAACATTCTGTTACTAGTACTTTTCATGAATGCATTCTACTTTGCCTGTGTAAAAAATGTTATACATTTTACATGTTGTACAGAATTTTTTAAGATAAATATAAATACCTAGGGTTAATTTAAAGAATTAAAAATCACTGAGGGAACTTTGATTTACACAATTATTTAGAGGTATTATGAGAAAAGAGTTGTCCAAACAGACTACTATTATAAAATACTTAAATCCTATTTCCAGTCCATGTGAAGTTACCATATTGAATTTCTATGGAAAACAGCACAGGTTCAAGCTTAAACATCACTGTCTAAATAACACAAATTTTCCAATTCCCTAAACTTTCACAGAGATTTCTTCTCACTCATTAGCATTTTTTAAGTTCCTAATTTACACAAAGGAGTACATTAAATTAACATTAGACTCCTGGATTCAGTTCACCAAAGTTTGGATAAAGAATTATACTCTTCATGTACCTTGTCTTGTCTAGGGATTTCTGGCCTTCTATCTAGAAGTACAATCACACATATACACACACTCATACTCACATATATGTGGACACACATACATATATACATGCACACACACATATATACATATAAACAGATCCAAACATACCCACACAAATGTAGACATACTTATAAGAAAAGTAATATTTTTAGGATAGAAAAGAAAATTCTCTATTTCCAATTGCCTATCAATTCTATAATTTTGCAGTCATAAGGCTGCAGCACTTGATAACAAAAACAATCTTAAGCAGCTGTAGGGAGCTGGCACACCTACACCAGCCTAATACTGTGTTTCAGTATTCATCAAGGGTATGATTAATTCAATAGTGGCACTACCAAAAGAAAATTAGCAACAATTATTCTTTTATTGCAGATACAAGTGGTTGTCTATCATCCTTATTAATTATTGTTATTATATTATAATAAGAATATTTGTTGGGGACTAAATGGTTTAGGCAATGAGCTATATTCTTTTTCTCATTCAAATCCAGCTGTAGTTATTTTCTTTCCCTAAAGCGGGTACCTATATATACACAATTAATTCAGTACATCTCTTTTTCAAAGAGAGCATTTACAAAGAACTACATTTATTGGCCCCTAAATTAGTAGTCTTAGTCTCTGATTTAGAGCTAGAAGAGATTTAAGAAACCATGAAATCCAATATCCTCATTTTTTTTTACAGAGGAGTAAACTGAGATCCAGAGAAGCAAAATATGCCCAATACAGGTATTAAATAGAAGAACCAGTTTACTTTGATTTTCTGACTTAAGACCCAACATTATTTATACTATATTATGCTTCCTCTTCTTCTTAAGTTCATCCACATATTTGGGGGATCCTTATGAATATAGAAGAACACAAGCCATTCCCTAATATATGAGTAATAAAAGCATAAGGACAAAGAGTACCCCACATTAAAAAAGACACTATCAACAACTATGTGAAAAAGTTCCAAATCACTGATGATAAGAGAATAAAAATTTAAACAATTCTGTTGTTGTTGTTGTTTTTTAATGCCAAATCCACCCAATTGGCAAAGCTCTTTTCTTGCTGAAGTCATGGTTTGGTCTAATCATTCTGAAAAATTATCTGGAAATATGTTGTAAAACTGAACAAATTGTTAAGACCCTTTGACCCCAAATATACTACCATCAGGTATATACCCCAAGGAGGTCAAAGATAGAAAAAGATACCATATACACCAAAATATCCATATCAGACCTTTAATTTATTTATTTATTTTGTATTTTGGTAGCAAAAACCATAGAAGTAAAGGGGATGATTGAGGAATGGCCAAAAAAGTGTGGAGAAGGAATGTAAAGAATATGATTATACTGTAAGGAAGCAACATAGAAGGCAAAGGACTTTTTTCATGAAAAGTTTAGGGCATTGGCAGATGTATGTTACTTATCCAATGTCATCTGCTGAGTTAGCTTGTATCTGTGGTGTTTAGTATAGGAATTCACTGATAACTTTATATGGTCCAGAAAATCTAGTGAGTGTTAGTCAAAAATTATAAATACAAATATAAAGGAATGTTATTTCTGAGTAAGAAACGATGAAGAAGAGAAATTTTGTAAAACTTACAAAGACTAACATGAACTGATACAGAGTGAAATAATAAGACATAGAATGATTTATGCAATTACTGTGATAATATAAAGAAAAACAGCAGTAAATGATATCTTGAATTCAGGTTGATGTAACAACCAAACTGGAATCTAAAGGGATGAGGAGAAAACATATATCCCAATTCTCTATAGATACAGAGGGTAGAAAGTGTTGTGCTGGCAAATTTGGGTGGGACAGAGGGTGTAGGACACTTTAAATTTTAACCTGAATTATTAACATTTTCTCCATTACTCCTTAAGTCTGTATAATCCATAAAACAATAATCAGTCTCTTATTTGTAATCAGATTTTCTGAGATAGTCCATATCGAGCCAGCTCTAGCATACCACTGGTGATAGACAATAGGTATAAAGTATAGACAGATGGATGTACATTTGTCAGATGTACATGTGTTTCCCTTAAATGTCTTTTCTTTTTATATATTCTATATGTGGGAGTGATGATGTAGATACAATATTTTTTTTAAGTGAAATAAGCAACAAACTCATTTGTGGGTGTTATAGGGGAGCAGAAATTCATTTATTTATATGAAATGAAAGAGGCCCACAAATGAAAAGTATGGAAGTAGGTGCAACAATTATATGATCTATTCTTTTTATTCCTATCCTGTCCCAAAAAGATGAAGATAAAGGACATACAAGTAGACAACAATATATAGTCCTTGGCTAACAAACACATTATAATGCCTAATAATAATATCCAGCATTTATATAGCTCTTCAAAGTTTGTAAAGTTCTTTACATATGCTAACTCATTTGATCTTTACAACTTTGTAAGATAGGTGCTATGTATTATCCCCAATTTAAAGAAGAGGAAACCAAGGCACAGAGAGCTTAAGTGATTTGCTAAGGGTCTCAGAGCTAGTAAATATCTGAGGTAGGATTTGAACACAAATCTTCCTGATTCCAAGTCCTTCATTCTATCCAGTGTATGACTTAGCTGACTATTTAAATGATAATTAAAATTTATATAACACTTTTATATTTGTAAAGCATCATCTCATCTGAGCTTCACATAAGCCCTTATTTGCAGGCCCTGTAGGCATCATTACTTCTATTTTATAAATTAGAAAACTGAGGCTCATAAAGGTTCAATGGCTTTTCCATTATAAGTGGTAAAATGACAGACTTGGGATTTGAGACCTGGTCATCCTGACTATAAGACTATCCTTCACAAAACATCATTCTGCTTTCACATAAGAGACTTTGACAAAAATGCCTTTAGAGTGGTCCTCTTCTGCAATTAAATAGCTATGGCCTTAAGAAAACAGGCATTGATGAATAGTTGGTGAATGATTCATGAGCATTTATTAGAGAGTCAGCTCAATGAAGTAAAAAATACATCTTTGGTGTCAGAAGCTTATATACATACATACATGCATGCATGCATGCATGCGTATTCTATAACTGACATGGATAATCACTATATACATAACCATAGACGTCATTTTTTTCTCTGAGACATAGCTTTCTCAAATTTAAAATGCAAGCAGATAGGAGAGGTCACCCATAAAGCAACTAAAGTAAAAGTACCTGAGATTCACCCTGGGTCTGTCCCTACCAGCATTGTGGCTGTAGGTAAGTCATTTGACTTTCCTAAGCCTAGGTTTTCTGATCTGTGATGGAAATAATACTCTTTGCATTGCATGCAGGGTTATTGTTGGAATCAATTGTGGGTATCAAATGCAACAAGGTATATAATGTTTTTTTTTTATGAGATATTTTATTTTTTCCAGTACATGTAAAGATAGTTCTCAACTTTTGTTTATACATGCTTTACAATTTCAGATTTTTCTCCCTCCCTCCCCTCCCTCCCCCCTCCCCTAGACAGCAGGTAATCTGATATAGGTTATATCTATATATCTCTATACATATACATATAGATATATATATACACACACATATATGGTATATAATGTTTTTAAAATGAGGAAGTGCTATATAGGTGAATGGTCATCATGACTTTCCAGCTTTCAAACTACTTGTTTTTTTTTTTTAATTTAACATCTACTATTCTGATTATAAGAGTTAGGGAATGTAGAGAAACATAGTCCATATCCTCACATAGTTTATAATCTGTAAATGAGAAACTGAAACTCATTCCCATACTATAAGCATAAACAACATTGTATCAATAAGTGCAAAGCTGAGATAATAAAAATTGATTAAGTAAGAGCTTAGGGGATACTGAACAAAGGAGTGATGGAAGTAGGATGGGCATAATCAGGGAAGGCTCCCTAGAGGAGGAGAGTTTTGAAAGAAGTGATGAATATGAATTGGTGGAAAGGTAAAGAATATAGGATAAAGAAAAACAGTGGTAATGAATAGTAAGTTGTGTGTAGAGCTTTACTCTTGAAAAATGTTTCATATATAAAAAATACATTTTCTCATTAAACACGAGAAAGCTATTTGCTAACAAATATCATAAATTACGGAATTATTCCTTCCCAAAGTGCAGACCTAGGCTTAAATTTGCTGAAACCTACTATGATTCCATGTTCTTATTTCTCAATTGTCAAATTAAACGTTAGTGGCTATGTCTATAAGCCTGTCTGTTGTAAGAAAGGCAGCCAAAGATGGCAAAGGAGCATTTCTCTTAAGCAGGGCTCTCATGTATTTCCTTTATAGTTGTTAAACTGGTTTATTGAAATATACTTTTAAAGTGAAGTTCAGTTCAATTCAAGGAAACTTTGTTAGCAACTACTATTTGCAAGGCACAATGAACATGTGCACTTTGGCATATCCTAAGATAATAAGGCATTTATTTACTGCATAATTAGCATGTGAATATTTACTAATTGTACTAAATCAGGCATTATCCTCTCCTTCAAGGAACTTACAATCTAAGAGCAGAGGAAATATTCTCACAAATGACAGTAATATGAAATGTGATCAGATGTGTGCACAAATAAAATAGAATAAAAATTGGACTGTGATACATAAGTATCTAAACATGGTACAAAGACTTTAGAGTAAGAATTCAAAGAATAGAGTATTTCTGTCTAGGTTGATCAAAGAAAGCTTCTTGAAGAACGTAGCATTTGAACTTCATTTTGCTTTCAACAAAATCCCCAGGAAAGGCCAAGTAAGCCCCCTCTGAATTCCTCTTGTATTTCCTTAATGAAGTGTGAGCTTGCTTCCAGGTTTAAATCTTTGTCAAAGTTGCACTGATGGTGAAATACTGGGTGGTATAAAGCAGATTGTTAGAAGAGGGAGAATTTCCAACTTCCACCATCTGTTGAGTCTGTTGCACCTCCAAATCTGCTCCAAACTGACTCCAGGGATCTTTCAGTCCTTGGTCATAAGGTGCCTATAAAGCTGAACCATTACACAAAACCATTACACAATTTTGCTCTAGAGAAAGAGATATATGTAATGAAGATCACAGAGCACATGGATTATCAGGGAATTCCTAAGTCATTGGCAGACTTACTACCTACCAACACACAAATAAGATGACCAAAACAGTAACAAATATAAAATCTACATATATGACAGAACTATTAAGGATATTAGAAGAATGACCAATTAGGTAATACACAAACAAATTGAATAAGAGCTGAACTATGTAATTAATATGAAAATTCCATTGGTGTAGAGAATGGCTTCAGAATCAAGAAGATCTGGGTTAATGTCCCACCTCTGACAGATATTTGCAGTGTGACCTGTGGATACAGAATTTAACTCCTCAATGTCCCAGAAACTTTGCTAAACTCTAAATTGCAGAATAGTTATTTACCTACCTTTGGAAAAATTTTCCAAGCAGGAGTTTCCTTGATGAAACTACAGTTCTAACTCAAATGAAATCAAGAGAATGAGAGAGACATGGAGATACATAGTCACAGAGAGACTAAAGCATGAAAAGAGAGACCCAGAGAAATATTATGTCAAATCTATCCATATCTATATGAAGCCTTTCAAATAATCTTGAACATATACAATGCAGTTATTCCTGGTAAGAGAATTATAAGAGATATCATTAATACCTTTACCTGACCTAGTTTAATCAGGGTACATGGGGTCATCCAATTCCTAGCAGAGAGACAGTAGGAATGGGGAAGGGGAAAAAAAAGAAAACAGTAGAACCAAAGTGCTCATGCACTCGCTCGTTCTCTCTCTCTCTCTCTCTCTCTCTCTCTCTCTCTCTCTCTCTCTCTATATATATATATATATATATATATGTATATGTATATATATATACATACATATATAATTTATATCTTTATATTCAGTTTACATGATCTGACTACGCTCATCATAGGTATCAACACTAAAGGAAAAAAAGTTTGCATGTATACTATGTTACTGAATGACTATTACTGCTAGGAGAGGCACCATAAAAGAGTAAAGAGTTAATCTTGGACTCAGGAAGTTCTGGGTCTAAGTCTTACCTCTGATAGATATTTGGCTGTATCATCATGAACAGGAAACTTAACCTTTAAGTATCCTAAATAGTTCTCTACGACTAAATTATAGGCCAGTTGCTGATCCATATTTTCAGAGAGAATTTCCACACCAGGAATTCCCAATGTTAATGAAATCACAGGTTTACTCCTACCTCCCCCCCAATTGCAGCTATGTTTATCTTATATCAATATATTTTTTCAGTTGTTATTGTTATCTTTTATTTCTTTATCACCTCCATTTCTGCATATATCCCACTGCTTCCCTTGTCTTCTAATTAAAGAGCCATCCCCATAACAAAAATAAAAATGAAAGAGGAAAAATAAGCAAGTCAGCAAAGTAACCAACACATTAATGAAATCCGAAAACAGATGCAGCTTCACACCCATCATCCTCTATCATTCCTAGGAAGGTAGGTGGGGGTACATTATCTCATCTCTTCTCTGGGACCATGATTGGTCATTATAATTTCACAGTGCTCAGTGTTGTTGTTGTCATTTTCCCATTTACACTGCTGTAAGCATTTTCTGGTTTAGCTTACTTTACTTTGTTCATATAAATTCATATGTGTTCCCATGTTTCTCTGCATATTTTTTGTATTTATTTTTTGATGATTCTATTAACATACCATAGCTATGTTTTAAATTGTTTGTTTTCAATTTAACATCATAAATGTATATCTGGTTTGATCATACTTTGCTAAGTCTTTTAATTATTTCATTGAATCTGTTTGTGGAAATGCAAAATTTGGAGGGTGTATTTTTAAGCTCAGATATGAATACTTTCAAAATTGATGGAAACTTCAGACATAGTAGAAAATTGATCACTTCTATCCTTTAAAAATGTGGAATGTGGGGCAGCTAGGTGGCGCAGTGGATAGAGCACTGGCCTTGGATTCAGGAGGACCTGAGTTCAAATCCGGCCTCAGACACTTAACAATTACTAGCTGTATGAACCTGGGCAAGTCACGTAACCCCAATTGCCTCACCAAAAAAAAAATAAATAAAAATGTGAAATGAACAAGTCTCCAGGTTCAAATGAAAGAGAAATAAAATAAATGGAAAGCTAACACACTTCAAAGTAAAAAATCCTCAAAATGCTCCCCCTACCCCCGCCAAATAAACCCCACAGCTTTAATAAAAATGACTAGCAAGTGATTGTCAAAAAATTCACTAAGGATAAAAATAACCCCCCCCCAAATATGTCTATATCAGATAAAAAGGCAAATTTTTGGTCTTTTCTATGTCCTAAGAAATCTCTAGAGTCTGACAGAGAATCGCAAGTGTATGGTCTCTAAAATCCAGGGAAGCCATCCACAATAAAGATGATTATGGACACAAATCTTCAAAATGCTATCTTAATGCAACACACCAGAGTTTCACAGATATTGAAGTAAAGCTTCATCATCATCGTTGTAACATACCTCAAGCTTACTTGCCTCTCACTTTCTAAAAAGTACATGCTTGAGAAGAGTGAGGGAATCTGTCTGCTTAAAGAGGTGGTACATTGTTGGCCTGTTTGCTTAAACCTACTTGCTGGGATTAGCTCCCTCCAACTCTGTGCATTTTAGGCTGAAGGTTAGTACAGGGTCAAGTAGGACGTTTCAGCAAATCTGATAGACACTTGCTCATCAGTGAAGGGAGAGGAGCTTTAGGGCAGTCTAGTTTAATGTTCCCATCTTAAATTCTTTGTAGTATTTGTGTGTGTAAAGCAGCTTGGGGCAGCTCAGGGCAATTTTAAATCCTGACTCACACATCCAGAACATTCATCATTATCTATGTATGTGAACTGCTTTTCTAGCCACAAAGCTCACTATTCAAATGTGATGGAGGCAATACTAATGACCCCATTTCGTTAGTATTACAGATGTCCATTGTGTACACCCCGCCTCCACCAAAATTATCAACTAAATGTCGGTAAAGGCAGAACAAATGCATGAAGCTTGACTCTTAAATCCTCACTTTGTTACCGAAAGATCTTATACAAATCTCAAATCATTTCCATTGGTCTACCATATAAGTTTGCATTATTTATATGACATAAAGGTATAATATTTCATATTTATTGAAGAGGGTTAGAAATGCCAGTCTCATATATGAATTCCAAAATTTGGTATTTATGAGTTTTCCCCATCTCAGTGACATCACTGTTTGTACAACTGCATATATTTCAAGAATCGAAAAGTCCAACAGATATGAATCAGGCAGAATGAACTAATTCTATGTCTACATGATGCTAAAACACCTGGCCAGTCAATTAAGTCAAACAAAATCAATCAGACCATTTATTTGCTGCTATGCAGACACAAAAATCCAATAATTGAGAGACTGATTTTTTTTCTTTTCAAGGAGTGACATTGTTATTTCATAGACCCAGTCTTAATAGTGTTTTACTGAGATGCTTGTGTCAGTCTGTTATTATTGTCAAGGATGAGAATGTCCTTCCTAATGCATTCAAAACGATTTTGGAGTTGTAATAATAACAGAAACAACAATAATTTTAACAGTAACAATACTAACTAAATTCTGTAGCTGTTTAAGGTTCACATTTGATCCTTCTAACACTCTGAGGTAGGTGTCATTAATATCCCCATTTTACAGATGAAGAAACTAAGTTATGTAAAACATCTTTAACATGTGACAATAAAAGTTTATATGAAATTTTCTTCTATATATGCTATCCACTAAATAAAAGAGAAAAATTTTGGAATAATAGTCATATGAATGAGGTCAAATGTCATTCCGTGAATACAGGACATAGAACTCAAGCACAAATTATAACAATTACCAATAAAAATAGTCTAAAACAAATATATTTACATACATAATTGTCACCTTTTCTATATGTTCTATGTTCCAATGCCATGATTAAGTGTTTTCTTCCACATCCCAAACTCACACCCATTTGCTCATAATCCTCAATTGCTATTTTACAAGTGTAGAGGTATATTCTCTTAGCAGGATTAAATACTTTTTACCCCCCCCATGTATCCTGTGGTATCTTTTTAAAGTCAAAATAACTACATGCAAAACTCTACATTGCATATTACTTATGCAATAGGATTTCATTGCTTAGCAATAACCATGTAATTAAATTATTAGCAATTATCTCACATTATTGAATAGTAGGTGCTTCATGTTCCCAAATGTCTCAATTTTTGGAATGTTGCCACACTTTGTATCTCTGCAGCTCACTGAATTATGTCAGTGCTATGGGTAATCTGTTAGTTGGGGAAGCACTAGGAAACCAACAGAACCAACACAGAAATATTACCAGTTTGTGCCATATAGACAATAATGGCAATTAGAAGCTAAAGAAAAGAGAGATGTAGTGGAATATAGGGGAAAAAAGCTAGACAGTGTCAGGAAGATCTTAGATCAAATTCTGCCTCTAATAGTGAGTAATTATTGAGCCTTGGGAAAACCACTTACAGTGTGTGACATAATAGAGCACTGGACTTAGAATCAAGAAAACATAGATTTACATCCTGTCTCTGATACTTCATAGTTATGTGAACATGGGTTATGTAAGCATGGGTTAATCACTTAACATCTCTGAACCTCAGTTTCCTCATCTGTGAAGTAAAGGGGTTCCTTCTCGTTTTAAATCTAGGATCCCATGTAAGTCTCTGAAGGTCATCTATAAAGCATGGATAACAATAACTTTAATACCTACCTCATTAAATTGTTGCAAAGAAAAGTAAGAAAATGTGGGTTAAGCAATTTGTAAAGCATTAAATAATATATCTTGCCAATTGCTTTTTAGAAAAAAAGGTCTCACCTTGGAGGGAAGATAAATTAGGCCTTTGAAAACTACCATCGTCAAGGCTAGGATTAGAACTTAGGTTCTTTGACTCTCATTTCAGCAATTCTACTTTCATGTCTTTTCCATTTTGTCATTTTACTGCACTGACAGGGTGGGGTCCATGTCTTTAAATTTTACTAGTTCTCCCTAACTTCTACGATAGCCTCCAATACATCCCCATAAGATAGGTTCAATAGGGGATGGTTTCTATTGAAAGCAATAGGGTCAATGTTTTTATGCTCACAGTATGAATGTAGAGGGGGAAATCTGTGAAGTAGAAAAAGGAATGAACATTTATGTTCCCAAGAAGGCAAGGGAACAACAACCCCAACTTTCTTTGCAACTTTACTAAGTTATCAGGACGCTTATGTTCAAACACATTATTTCTTTGAACTAAGCAGAAATCTTCGAAAGGGCAGAAGGCAGGCTCAAAGCCGCAGATGCCATTTTGAATGAAGGCTTCATATGGTCTCCGTGGGAGTCTGTAAAATCCAGTTCTCTGCACTGTGGGAGTTCTTCACTTTTAACGGGATGGCTCTGTATTTAATTACACTGTATATTTTCTTCTTTAGTGCTGTGATATGGAGAGAGACAGAGATACCAAGAGTAGAAGAGATACAGTATGAGCAATGCTACAGCCCTAAAGATAAGGACAATTCTCAACGTCCAAATCCCAGAGTGTACTCAGAACCTCCCCCAACAACATTATTTATATAGAATGTACTCTTTGAGTTATAGCACCAATGGAAAAAAAAGGACTCATTTAACAAAGAAAGAGTTTTGTCCAGTTTAAAAGCCATAATTTTATATGCATGTCAGAAAAACACATAATCTGAACAATAAATCCACCCAGCCAGACTCAGCACCCACTTGCCATTGGAATCTGTTTTTCTTTTTTAACATAATGAGGCGACTTCCCTTTCCTACAAGAGGAGAGTTCAATAGTTTAATTTTTGTTAACTGAGATCCCTTGTACTAAGGTAAATTACATTGCATTTTCTATTACTAGCTCTGTTAATTGTCAAGCAATAAGAGTTTATGCACTCATCCAAAGCAGCAGAGAATTTCCCATAATGTTACAAAATAAAACCTGACAAAGCACAATAATCTTTAGTTTATTGATGTGCTACCAGGCTGTTGAAAGCATCAGATCAGTAATGTGCTTTGGTTAGGAAATTGGGGTCTAGGGAGAAATATTGGGAGTTACATAGAGAACATCATGGCTTGCAGAAAAAAAAATATATTAGAAGTTAAAAAGGAAAAAATACTGTGATGGAATTTTGTATTTTTATGAAAAGATGCTGGGATCTTATAGGGATTAGAAAATAATACACATCTGGATCATTGATAACTCTGTCCTGAATGGGAGAAGAACATAATAGAAAGCAGATACATAGAGAAACAGCCTTTCAATAGAGTTACTCACAAAAAAATGTATGTATTTATTCTAAACAATGAGAGCCTCTGGTGATGTTGTTATGGTGTGACAAGAGTTCATGTTTGGCTAGAGTTACAAAGTGTGACCTGAAATAAAACTTCCCACCTGCCTTCCTATTCTACTTGTCTTAGAAGTTTCCTCTTCCCACAGATAGGCAAAGATCTATGCCAAAGCAGATGGTGATCTGCCTCTACTTAGTTGATAAATCCTTTGGAGTTGCTTAACACACAAGGATATCAAATATTTTACCAAGTTCATCAAGGCCAGAAGTGGTATTTGAACCTCAGTCTTTGTGACTGCAAGTTCATTAATTTACCAGGTAGGCTAGGCTGCCTTTTCCTTTTCATTGGTCTAATAAAATAAGCTTATACACAAGTGTCAAGTCCTAGGGTATCTTTTATAGCCTGAGGAAGTTTTTCAGGAGGACAAGTGAGTGTCATATTTGTATTGTCTTCTGTTTTATGTCTGATCCCTTCTGTGAGTTGTACTTAGGAACATTCCCACCTTAATTCTTTTCTGATGCCCTGACTTGTTACTACTCTCCTCTCAGATTAAAATTACTATATGTTGGGGCAGCTAGGTGGTGCAGTGGATGGAGCACCGGCTCTGGAGTCAGGAGTCCCTGAGTTCAAATCCGGCCTCAGACACTTAACACTTACTAGCTGTGTGACCCTGGGCAAGTCACTTAACCCCAATTGCCTCACTAAAAAAAAAAAAAAAAAACAAATTACTATATGTTTATTTTGTTTTTTTCCCAAGTAGAATATAAGCTCCTTGAGGGTAAGGGATGTTTCTTTTTTGTCTTTGCATTCAGAGCACCTAGCACAGAGCCCCATAAGGATATCTAATGGAGTCCTTCTCCCCAGCTAGAACATTTGATACTGCCATTCCAGTTGATTATGGGGGGATTTTGGAGGCTAGATCAGAAACATATGACTGCTGAGTTGCCCGATTGGCTGCTAAACTGGAAAAGCTGAGGTCCTTAATAATTTTTTTTTTTTGGTGAGGCCATTGGGGTTAAGTGACTTGCCCACAGTCACACAGCTAGTAAGTGTCAAGTGTCTGAGGCCAGATTTGAACTCAGGTCCTCCTGAATCCAGGGCCGGTGCTTTATCCACTATGCCACGTAGCTTCCCCCCTTGATAAAATTTTAAAAGAGGTAATAGTTTCTAGCTTGAGTTTTCTTGGCAATCATGCTCAAAGTGATGAGATGTGACTCCAGAAAGATATAAGGAAGGATAGGATCCTTTCTTTGTCCTAGGTGTCATGATAATTCCAGCCAAGTGGCAGCTGGTGCAGAGGGTCTCAAACTGGGCAAGCTTAAGCCTGGGTCCCTGAGAACCCATGCCTCTTTTGTATTTCCTTTACTTAAGGAGATGAACTTGTGAGTTTGAAAAGTTTATGAGCAGTGAAAGTATCTTCTACCATAATGGTTGAGGTTGTAGTGGTAGCAATGGCAAGAGTGGATTAAGCAAGTGCCTGCATCAGTGGGCTAAACAATACCTAAGATAGAGCTGAGATAAGGAATGCATATTTAGCAGTATTGCACAACTGCCTAATGTTATGATGATGACCACCAACTTCCCAGCCAACTTTATGATGTAGTTATAAGTTAAATTTCTGATTCCTGTTTAAATAGTCCTATTAATATATATTGTTTTTGTTTTTTGTTTTGATGGGCAGTGAGGGTTAAGTGACTTGCCCAGGGTCACACAGCTAGTAAGTGTCAAGTGTCTGAGGCTGGATTTGAACTCAGGTCCTCCTGAATCCAGGGCCAGTGCTTTATCCACTGCGCCACCTAGCTGCCCCACTAGTAATATATATTGTAATAATTAATAGGTTTAGCACTGTTTTATGTGTAAAACTAAAGAACTTGTTCCATACTAGATTCAAATTGGTCCTGTCCTCTCCTTTTTGACAACCCATAAAACCCAAGACACCATGGTGGGAGAGATGAGTAACTGAGGGTGAGAAGGGGGAGCACAATCTCATTAGAAAAGGTAGAACTTCCCAAGAAAGAATCTATAGCAAGTCAACAACGTATAGATAGAGGACAGAGAGTGGTGAAGGACACTGAGCCCTGTGGTCACAGACAAGCAGGGACTCTATGCTCTAGCTAAAGATAACTTTAATTTCAACTCCATAAATTCAGAGGCGAAAAACTTACAGGTATATGTGTTTGGTTTGACCATTGGAGAAGACATTCTAAGAAATAGTCATTATGCTTATTGTCATAAGGGTTGAATTTCCTAATTTCCTGGAAACCATCACTTGCCAGACCCTCTTCTTGCTGAACCCTCCCCATTCCAAGTGCACAGACAAAAGTAATGTTCCATTTTAAACTAATTGCCACTAGTCTATTTGACCTCTTGGCTCAGTAGTATATGATAACTGAGAAATCCTTCAATATTGGAAACTTAAATTGTGGCTAAACAATTTTTCCACATAACTGGGATCAAGTATTGACCAAAGAAACAAAGGTTGTATCAGTTTCTGGTTTTTTTTTTTAGTTAGGCAGGGTAGGAGAGAATGAGATATTAAGTATGAGAGTTTGTATGTTGGAAAGTGGAGGAGGGAGGAGGGAGTTTGGTGTGAAAAAGCAGAGGTATTCTCTACCTTGCAATAAAAGATGGCAAGGTGATAAATTAGTGCTCTCAAATAAAATTGATTACTTTGTGTTCCCATCCAGTTCACATGGCAGCAACACAGATGCTCTGAAACACCTTAACGACACATTTGAGAAAACCTTTCAAGTTGGTCTTATGCAGGGTTCTTCCCCTTCCCCCTCCTCTCATTGGCTCACAGGAGAAAGTACCATGTATTCTTTGTATATTATAGGAAGTTCCATACGAACATATATGTATGTGTATGTATAAATACACACCTGTGTGCATATACACTTATGTATACACATGTGTGTATGTATACACATATAAAATATGCACACACATACTTATGCATGTATATCCACTTGTATGTGTGTTTATGTGTATATGTATATAACTACACATGTTTATATATATTTATATGCATGTATATATATGTATATATAAGTGTGTGTGTATACATACACATGCAAAATCTTCCTTTATATCTCAAGCATTATTGAAATAATCTTACAAATCTAAAATGCTAAAATGACAAATGTAGTGATTTTGTTTACTTAATGGTAGGATATATTTTTAGTTCTCAACAGAGGCAGTTTATATAACAAAAGGTTGAAGTAGCACCAAATCACCTAGAGGCAATCATATCAAAGACTAGTCCAATAAAAAATAAGAAAAGTTAGAGGGTTTATTATCATAACTTTAGACTGAGCTGAAATGTGTTTTTTTTAAACATAGAGATTTAAGCTAACAATAAGCAAAATTGACTTAGTTTAGTTTATCCTTAAAGTTTAAGCCTGTTGAAAGTTTTTTGTGGAAAGAAAATGCATATTTGAATGAATTGATTGCTGCTGAAATGTGATTAATTTCATTTTGATGGGATCCTGGCAGGGGAAGGGGAGGGAGAACTAAGGATGCAAGCGAAAAAGTAAACACTTCGCTTGTTGACATAAAGGTTAAATTCCCTAATTTGCCAGAAACCATCACCACATGTCCTTCTTGCTGCACCCTCCAAATCCCAAACATACATATAAAAGTAATATTTCATTTTAAGCTAATTACAAATATTCTTTTTGACATCTTGGTTCAGCAGTGTATTATAATGTAGAATATTTCAGTAGCACCTTAAGAGTCAAGTATTGCCCATGGATTTTTATCTCTTAGGTATTATTTAATTTCTAATGAAGAAAAGAGGAATTTAAAAACAGAGGTTTTTGGTTTGTTTGTTTTTTAATTCAACAAATTTGATCTGGGAGGAAGGGTAGATAGCTCACTTCCAACAGACAAGAAGACTTGGCTTCAAGTCCAACCTCTGATACATATATTGTCTGTGTGACCCCAGGAAATCACTCAACCTTTCAATGTCCTATGTTCCCCGTTCCCCAACCGTTTTTGTGAGTTGTCTTTCCTTTGGCCTGGTTTCTTTCCCCCATTAGATTGTAAACTCCTTGAGAGCAGGGACTGTCTTTTTCTCATCTGTATCCCTATTACATAGTGCAGTACCTAGGACATAGAGGATGTTTAACATTTATTGACTGACTGACTTTATGTATGTGTGTTTCAGAAAGTTGAAAAATATTACTAATTATGCACAAGAAATGGCATAAAATATCAGTAAGGATAGATTGACAAGGAGGTAACAAGTAGTCATGTATGAAGAGTGAGTGTATAGAAATGGACAGCTCAAATATCATAGTTGTATGCACAAAAAATTTTTTAATGGAGGAAGGGCAGTACATTGGATAAGTTCCTTATGGAAGACTTATGGAAAGACAGGAACAAGAAGAAATACATCCTTGCAATGAGAAGATATGGAAGAATTGTGACCTGTATCAGTGGATAGAGTTTCCATACTAATGAGATAGCCAGACTTTAAATAAGCATAAATGATTTTTACCATTCCATCACATATTGGATTGAGGTGAATCTTTATGGATTTATCTTTAAAATATAATGAAACTTTATGGTTTTAAACTATATTAATGTCTATACAGGCAAATGTACCAGAGCTGCAAATATTTTCAAAGAGAGCATTTAAGATAATGGCATGTATTGATGGTTTCAAGGCATCTATACTTTTTTATCAAATAAAATGGTGCGGTGGTTTTTCCTAACAAGAGCCCTCTTTCCTCCACAGTGAAAGAAATTATTATACAATTTAGACAATGTTTAAAAAGTATTTGGCCTAAAACAAAACAAAACCAAAAAAAAGTATTTGGCCTAAAAGTCAGTCTTCTATCATGCACAGAAAAGAGGAAAAGCAAGTAAATTAAATTTAAAATGAATATGTTCTTGTCTGCAAAGCTGTTTAAATAAAAAAGAAATCTCAAAAAAAGAAACTCTTGAGTTTATATATAATAGTTAACATTTATATAGCGCTCACTATATGCTAGGCATTGTTCTAAGAACTTCAAAAGTATTATTTCATTTGATCTTCACAACAACTCTGAGTTGTTGCTATTATCATGCCCATTTTACAGATGGGGAAACTGAGGCAAATAGTAGTTAAGCAATTTGTCTAAGATCACACAATTACTAAGTGTCTGAGATCATATTTGAACCTACATCTTCTTGATTCTAGGTCCAGTGCTCTCTTCATTGTGCCAGCTAGCTGCAAAATTTTAATTAGAATTAGTTGTTTCAAACATTGAATAAAAAATAATATTATTTTGTATTTGCATAGCTTGGTTTTCCAAAGTACTTCTGAGTATGTCATGTGCATGCTATGATCCTCATCCCCTATTATTCCCCACAACCTTGGCATATATCTTTGGGTACCCAGCCTCTGATTGGTGAGCTTTCTCCTTATCTTGTCAGTCATCAGCTTCCTGTTACATTTCCTATTTACTTCCATACCACAAATTTGCTTTTGAGCTTTGTGTGTTGTGTTCCCTATTAGAATTTAATGGAAGAATCCATCCTGCTTCTTTTTATTTGTATCCCTCAGCTTAGCACAGTTCTTGGCACATCATAAGCACTTAATAAATTGTCTTCTTTTTTTTCTTTTCTCTCTCCTCTCTCTCTAGCCTAGCAGCTATCATCCAAGACTGGAAACGTAGATGATTCCTATTGTGCAGATAAATAAATATATAAATATAGATTGGTAATGACACTTATCTAAGATCATACTAAAACTTGCTGATAGAGGCAGGACAATGATCCAGCTCTCCTAATTCCCAAGTCACTGTTCCTTTGATGTAGGTTGGGCCATATGTCACCTGGGGTCACTCACCTCTAAACCTCTGTTTAAGTGAATCCCTAAGGCTGGATTACCCTCTTTGCCTCCATTCCTGTCTCCAATTTCTGCCTGTTAAAATTGCACCCATCCTTCAAGAGTCAACTCAAATATTATCTCCTCCATTAAGCCTTCCTTAAATTATCCCATATGGAAGTGCATTTTTTTTTCACTCACCATACTCTAGTTTATAATGTGTTTATCTTTTATGTTCCATTTTCTCCTCTAGGATTATAAACTCCTTAGGAGCATTGTCTGTATCTCAATGATACTTTTATGTCACCCATGACCAGCCACGGTGTAGCTCAATATTGAAGCTGCTGAATGAAATGAATTTGAGCCTTATGTCCTTTTTAGCCCAACTGAAGGACAGAATCCACATCAACTCCTTGAGCAACTACCATGATGTCAATCATGTTAGCATCATGCAGCTCTCAGAATAGGGGACCTGAGCTGACTATCATCATTCACCACATGGCAGGGAAAAGGCTGGTTTAGGTTTTTTTTCCTACTTAAAAAAATGGAGCTGAGGTCTTCAAGAGAAATTTAACAAAACCATGTAAAATTTCCAGGAGAAGAGGAAGCAATGTCATTTCTATGAGAGCTTTTAATTTAATAGTAAGAGTACAATTTAGATGAATGGAGATCTGCATAAAATTATACTCAGGGAAATTTAACAGGACTTTGTTGAGGTAGTTGTTACATTTCCCCATATTGAATAAAATAATAAATTATTTGAATAGTTCTATTATCTGTCCTTAACTGAAACATACAGTGCCTGTCCTATTTCTTCAAAAAGCTTGTTAATATGCAATCACCTAGTACAACTGCTAAGTTTTTAAAGGTCACCGATGTTTTATTCATAAAGGGTGGTTTTCTGGAGGGAAAAAGGTTACAATGTCATGTAATACCATATTCTGATAGAGGCTTCACTTTCAAATGTACTTTCTAATGGTTTGTACGGGGAAATGGGAAATTTTGGGGAGGGGAAAGGAAACATTTCAAAGATCTCAATGAAGCTTACATTGAGGTTGGTTGAGATCTTATAAAGAATCTATTCTACCTTTTAATTGTATCACCTTCAAGGAAACTGGTGACCCAAAATATTGTGATGTTACTTATATAGAAAATGTTTCGTATCTTCTTTCATGATGAAGGCCTAGCAGATTTTATAAAATTTTAGAAATGGAAGGGACCCTTTATATATAAGCCAAGACCTTCATTCTCCAGGAAATGAAATTGAGTCATTTAAAGTTTAAAAACCTCTATAGTCAGGTAGAGTCAGGTCTGGAGCCCATATATCCTCTATCATACTATTTCCATTTAAAGCAAAAAGAAAATAATATGAAGAAAAATTGCTATAAGGAATTATATACATACATACATACACATATGAAAATCATTTTGGAAAAATGTTTTAAATGCTAAAACTGTAAAACTGACCTCCAAATCTCTTTAATATAAAAATTGAAAATAAGCTATGGATAAATTGGAGCTTTGTGAAATTTCTAGGAGCAATTAGCACTCTTCTTTAAGAAGAGCTATAACTCTGCTCATTTAGATATTTTTATATAGTTTTGGTGGCTATTATGGTTAAAATCCAAACTAATGAAATATTTTTTTTATTTCACTGATAATTTCTCTATTAATTACCTCAAATAGCTCTAGGAAATGTGTTGTTTTGCAGGTTAGAGGTAAGAAAGTATTGTTAGATTTAACATTTTATGGTTATGGTTTGGAACACATAATTTTCTTTGCTTCCCATCTTGACTAATATTTAAGCTTTATTGGTTAATTTGAATCATGATTAGACTCACACATCTGTCAATATATCAGAATGAAGAAACAAAGAGGATGAAAAGGAGAAAGAAGAGGAGGTCAGAGAGAGAAAGAAAAGGAGGAATCAGTTGAGCATAGTGAGGAAGATGAAGAAATGGAAGAAAAAAGAGGAGAAATAGGGTAAGGAAAGAGAAGAGGCAAAAGAGGAAGAGGAGAAGGAGAAAAGTAAAGGAGGTAGAGGACAAGTAAGTCAATGAGATATGAACACAGGACCTGACAACTACTGGTTATCATAGTTTAAGAAAAATAATAATTATGAAAAAAATGGTCAGATCTACAAAAATGTTCAGGTTAGATTTAAATCCAATCTTCTTGTGAACATAATGAATAATCACTGATGCTGAAAAGCATCTAGTATTTCAGGAAAATGAAGCCTCAGCATAAGCACATTTAGAGAGAAATTTTAAAGTCTTCTACAAATGCTTATAGGTCAAAATGATAAGGTAGGGGAGTGTCAAAACATAGATGATAGTAAAAACACTAGTAGGGAGTCTTGAAAATCAAAAGAATTGGAGTCGTTTGAAGGTTTACCAAAAATGTCATACAATTCTTGTTTTGTCTTATTCATTCTCTCTCTCTCTCTCTCTCTCTCTCTCTCTCTCTCTCTCTCTCTCTCTCTCTCTCTCTCTCTCTCTCTCTCTCTTTCTCTCTCTCTCTCTCTCTCTCTCTCTCTCTCTCTCTCTCTCTCTCTCTCTCTCTCTCTCTCTTTCTCTCTCTCTCTGTCACCTATTGAAATATTTGTATTCAGAACTGACTCCTTGTCATAATCCCCACAGTGGATGTGTTCAACTTCTCTTTTCAATCCCCCAATTCCACCTCATTCCTAATCCTTCTCAACATATAACCTTGACTTCTATCTTATCAAGATTATTGGTTACATCTATCATTAGTTAGTTCAACTGGGTCTTACTTTCCCATATGTAAAATAAAGGGTTTGACCTAGATGACTCCAATGATCCATTCATTCTCTAAATCCTATGATTCCCCATCTGCCACATCTCAAAATATTTGTATATTCCTATTCTTTTTTTCCTTTATCAGATGGTCTCCTTATTGAGCCTAACCCTTATCCAGGTCATTTGGAACCTTAATGTATCCCTTTTTCCTTCTCCTCTTTTATCTTCTCAATGACACAGACTTGTTCCAACTACTAAAAAACATGCATGTCTCTTCAGTTAGAAAAAACAAATAAAAAATATTTTCTTGACCTTTCTATACCTTTAAGTTATCATCATATATTTGCTCATAATCACTGCTAAATCCCTAGAGTTCTCATCATTTATTGCCTCAATTCCCTCACCACTTACTCCCCCCCAAAAAATAAAAACCCTGGTTTCCATATACACTATTATTTCTGCTCACCAAGGTCACCAAAATTCTCTAATTTTTAAATCCGATGTTTTTTGTCATTCTTTATCTTCCCTACACCTTATAGATCCCTAAGTAGATACCCTCATCCAAGACTACCTTTCCAAGTAGTCTCCTAATTTCCATTTATATATTTTATTCAGTAATTATGGGAGATTGGGAATACTGCACTTGACATGGTCAGACAGGATCCTACTATGATATTTTAAGATTAGAGGTAATATTTGCTTTTAAATATGATATGATACAAAATAATCTACAGCAAGCAATAATATGAAATATGTTAGCTTAGACTGATGGTACTATGGCAGTTAGCTTTTAAATGCAGTATTCTAATAAATTATTTTATTTTACCTGAACCTTGTGGCTTGGAGCCAAGAGTAAAATTTTGTAATCCTAATAAATCTTATAAACAGAATTTGTATAATATAGAAAAAAATTTTATATAACCACTCTAAACTGCTTTGAGAATGGAAAAAGAATAGAATTGGAGATCTGGGGTACATTTAAAAAACTTAAATGTCAAATTTCACCAAATACAGGTTTTGGGAGTGAAGTAAATGGAGGAGGAAATGGCAAACCACTCCAGCATTTTTGCCAAGAAAATCCCAAATTGGGACATGACTAAAACAACAACAAACAACAACACTAAATACAGAAGATTTGACCATTCACACATTCAGGCTCCTAGGCCAACTGCCCAAGTTTGCTCACTACAAGGTAGACTTGTAAATCCACCAAATTAAACTGAGATATGGCCTGTTATAGTGTATAGTGGAAGACCTGGGGCAAGTCATTTAACAAGTCATTACTTTAGGCAATTCTAAAAAAACAATATTTACAAAAGGGATGGGTCTGCATTGGTTCAGGGAGCTTCTGACAACTAGGGAAGAAATTTGCACCCCTGTATAACTAAAGTGCTAAAAATTATCCCTTTCCTTTGAGTTTAGATCCACATCTGTAAATGGATGTCCTGACCAGTTTAAACTAAACATTTTTCCAATGAAACTCATTTTATTTTTCCCTGAAACCGATTTCACATCATTCTTCCATGTTTCCATCATAGTGCACTTGGAGTGAGAAGGACTTGTTTTGAATCCTATCCACATTAATTGCTAGGCTTGACACATGCAATGGTCACTTTACCTTTCACTTTTGTTTTAACTTTTACTTTTTTCAGTTTTCCATTTTGTAAAATATGCATACCATTAAGGTTGCTGTGAAGATGAAAGAAAATGATGTATGTAAATGTCCTGTCAACCTTGAAATGCTTTATCATCATTTTTGTTATTGTGTTTTTATTGTTATTATTTTCTAGGCACACAGGGTCTGAACCACAAGACTATTCTTGACTCCTCCCTTTTCCTCTATATGAAATTCAATTAGTCCCTAAGTCCTACTTAGTTTTCTTCACGAATGAATGTTAGTATGTTGGAATGATCACTAGCCTTGGAGCCAGGATACTTGTATTCTAACTCTGGCTCTACCATTTATTAGTCATTGGGCTTTGGATAAGTCGCTCACCTTCTCTGGTTTCTCATTTTATCATTTCTAAAACATAGAAATCAGAGGAATTGATCTTTAATGTACCTAATAACTCTAACACTCTGCCCATTCTATTCTTTCCATTACCAATATAACCCAGGTCCCCAGAATATTATGCCTGTCCTAGCCCGTGTTAAATGGTTTATGAACCCTTGGGAGCTTTGAGAAGGAACGCAGGTCCTAGAATGAGTCACTTTCTTTGGCCTGGTTTACTTGGGGAGTTGTTTTTCACTATAGCTCAGGCTTCAGGCAGAGCTAAATGCCTCTTACTCAATGATATGCTATGGTGTACATAGTTGCTTCCTTAAGACTACTTTATACAATTCTTAAGACCATGACATTGAATTGTAAGCAAATGGTACAACTCTTTAGTTTTATGAAGCCGGGAAGGTCTTTGGAGTTATTAAACTATTGAGAAAACAATTTGTCCCAATGTTCAGTCTCCAAGTTGGCTTACTAAACGTATTTCAATGTAAATGAGATTCTAAATCTATGCATTCAATAGGGCTATTTAGCAGCAGTGACATTTCTTTGGCAAAATACATTCTATCAGAGAGCCTGTTTGGCCCAAGATCTTTTTAGATGAGGCCTCGACATTAGAAACAAAAAGTAGGCAATATTCTCCAGCCCTTCTCCACCCACTCCAACTTTTCTTTTCTTTACTTTTTTTTGTTGTTGTTGTTTTGGAAGTCTCGTACAACTCTGATTTGGCAAATCTCCAGGGGAAAAAAGCCAACTTTTTTAAGGAAAAGAATGATATATTTTTTTTAATATTGTATTTGTATGTCCATGTTTCTGTTTTGTTTTTACATTTATTTCTCTTTCTGTAAAATCATCCCCTTACCTGCAGAGACTCCAGGCAACATAAAATTCAGACAATTTGTGACAACATAAAGTAATGGGTTTTCTCTAAAGTGTTACTGTATTGTACATGTCATAACTGCCCTATAGTTATTACTGAATCATTATCAGAGGCATTCCTCCTGGTTTTATCAACTAAACCATTCTAGATCACAAATCATGCATCAACTTTCAAACGTCTAGTTCAAACAATAGTAGGAGGACAATTCTGAACAGTTTCTCATCTCATTTTAACAACTAGCTTCAACTTCCTTGTTCATACAGACATCTTTAAAGGGTTACTAGCAATGGATTCAACTGAGTTTCATCTTTTCTCCTTTCTCAGACCTGATCAATGAGATCAGGAGTACATTTGTACTCCTACAGTGAAAACAACTAAAAATGGGGTCCCATGTGGATAGAATTCGGGGGGGGGGCATGACCTTGAATGGGTAACAATTAAATCCTTATTTTCACTTACCTCTACATAAAATTTAGCATTTCATATAATGTATTGACTACTAACCAGTAATCAAATTTATTGACTATTGATTAGTAATCTCATCCTTCCTCATAATTTTAATTATTACTCATGAATAGATGGCTCCCTCATCCATGTAGTCATCTCTTCCCTAACATTTAGTTCCATATTTCAAATTGCCTCCTATATATCTATAACTTCATATCTTGATGTTGCCTTCAACTTGACATTTCCAAAACTGAACTCATTATCTTTCCTTGCTAAAACTGCTTCTCTTTGGAATTTCCCTATTTCTTTGTATAGTACCATCATCATCCTCCCATCCACTTTTATCTTGTTATCTGTATAACCTGTCATTATCTATGATTTGTTGTATTCTCCTTTCTGTCCTCATTCAATTCAATTCAACAAACATTTATTCAGCAATTATTATGTCAGGTACTATTTGATGTATGGTGACAAAGACAAAAATGAAAACAGTCCCAGGCCTCAAAGAGCTTATATTCTATTTGTTCTGTTTCAGGAGGAAAATATGAGGAGGACCAGTAGCTCAAATTAGATTTTATGGTCCTTGATTATGGGGACTTTATCAGTTTCATCTCTGTGTTTCCAGCACCTAGTCCTATACTTTAGGAACAACATGTGCTTAATAGACTTTCATTGAATTAAATTGTTTTTCTCATGCATTTCATTCATTCTATAGGGCATAAAGTGAAATGGTCAGTATACTCTACAGGTGAGCTATGGAGGCAGCTTATTTCCTACTTGGCACACTATTAAAATAAGGTACTGCATGGTTCATTTGAGTAAGATATGAACTAAAGAAGAGACTTCATTCCTTCCCCTTCATCTTCCCTGTATATAATAACAGTTACTACTAGGACATCTTTAGGATCTGAATTTACAGGCTAGTCTCCTGTAGTCTATTCACAATTCATATCTAGCCTCTGACATCTTATTCCTTTTAATTTGTCATAAATATTTTTCCACTGAGTATCAATAGCCTAGTAAAGCAAGTGGATATTGCATAATAGCACAGAATCTAAATCATCAGTTATAATATAGAACGAGACAGCAAAACTATTGTTTAAATGGGAGATTTTCTTATTGACAGTTTGTATTGTTCTGGCTTTTGCTATTTGTTTCAATTTTTAATTTTATTTTAAAACATAATCTTAAGTTTGAAAAACTAGGGAATCATATTTCCTTCATAGCATACCTTAATCTATTCCTTTAGCTATATACATATAAGTTAAAAAAAATACATGTCTGACTCATGAAGCATTGTGTCTCAATCTTTTTCTTCTCACCATCTCCTTAAATTCTTCCTGTTTCACAATCCCAAAACCTGGGTTCTAATCCTGTGGTTGGCAGAAGATGAGAATTGAAAATTAAATAGAAAGATCTGTCAGACAATATTTGCCTCAATTATATTTTCTTTTATGAAACTAATTATTGAGATTAGAAGTATAAAAACAAAGTACCCTATGAATCTAATTCCAAATTTTCTTTGGAGCCAAACTATTAGGGACATTTAAGGTAGAAGGTCAGATAAGTTTTCTATAAATTAGTTACAAAGCCAGATTTATATCAATTGGTCATTTCTTTATTAGATTATTATGTGGCATAATGCCCAGAGGAACAGCATGGCCAGGGAGCTAGCCTCAGAGTCAGAAAGACCTGGGTTCAAGTCTTGCCTCTTAACACATATGACTGTGTGATTTGTAACAGATCACACTAAGATTTTAAATTTGACGGAAAGTGAAGCACTGCATTGACATGGGAAGTTCTTTACCAGAAACTACCTATACTAATGAAATTACAGGTTCTCTCAAAAATTAAACACATAGCAGCACAGTCATTTGACTTAGTATTACAGATTTCAACCTGGAAAGAAATATAGAAATCATCAGGTCCAACTCCCTTATACAAAAAAAAAAGAAAAGAAAAGAAAAAAGGAGAGAGAGACTAAGAGAGACAGAAAACCAAAGAGAAAGACAGAGAAATAGAGAGACAGAAATACAGGGGAGAGATGGGGAGAGGAAGAGGAAGACAGACAGACAGACAGACAGATTTTTCTGTTGTGGTTTTTATATTGATGGAACATATTTATAATCTTTAATCTGACTACAAAAGGGTATATCTCACTTATACTTTCCCCCTATGCTAAATTCTCTTTCAGTTTTAGCAATAATAATATCATAGGAACCTTTTAATTATACTGCCTTTAGAAAATATCTTCAAAACAAATATTGACATACATTATTATATTAAGTGACATTATCTTTCAAAATGTAGAATGAATCTGCTTTTACTTTATATCTGTTTTTTAATCTTTTTTGATAAAAGAAAACAGTATACTAATAAAATTATTTTTCAATTATATATATGTTTCTATTGTTACTTCTCACTTCAATGACAAAGTTATTTTTTAACTTAACTTTTTGGTTCTGTTGTTTAGTCTGGACCTGTGATTTCCTCCATATAATTTATAATGTGTAAATGTATTCCAACAGATGTAGTTTATAGTTTTAGAATGTTGCCTGGAGCACTAAAAGGTTAAGTGACTAGCCTCGGGTCACACAGCTAGTATAGGTTAGCAGGTGAGCTCAACTCAGGTCTTTGTGACAGGTTAACTATTCTATGCTGCCTCTTTTGACCCAATATTCTACTGGTATCAGTTCTCAAATTGTAAAGATTTTGAGTATCACTAAAAAGATACTCCCATTTTATTTTCCACACTACTTCCATATCAGGCAGTTTAATTATGTGGGTAGGTTTTGTTTTTCTTTTTTAACAGTAGGTATAACAATTTAGTTACAAGACTCACATATGTTTTCAGTGATTCAAAGATTGGAAAAATACTTTGAACAAAACAGTAAGTATCATGACAACATTAAACCCAGTTTTAAAGCCATACCAAAGAATGTTGTAATTTTGCATAGTTATACAATTTGTATATTTCAATCATGAACTAAAAATTTAAAGTTACTCAAATTCTGGATCTTCCACTTACACCTGAGTAGTAAGGTTACTACTCTGCCACTTTACTACCTGAGTAACCTTGGACACCCCTCTAGGTCTCAGCTTCCTCCCTGAGATCATCATCTTAGGAGGTGGGAGTAGTGGACCTCTAAGGTCTCTTCCAGCTCTAAATATAAACCATTTTGGAAAAAAAAGTTTAACTAAGACAAACTGTATCCGTTAAATCAATGGAATCAAGGTTAAGAACTTTTGATTTAGTGACTACCTCAGTTAAACTTAAATTTCTGGGGTTCTATGAATATGGAAAAATATATATATATGTGTGTGTGTGTGTATATATATACATATATATATATATACACACACATATATACACACACATATATATATACACATATATACACATATATATATATATATACATACCACTATTTTCATTAATCTGGAATTGAAATTCAGCATTCATCTCAATTATGAACATAAGTAACAAGCATTATTTTAAGGGGGGGGGGTCCACTGGTTTCACCAGATTGCAAACAGAGTCCATGAATCCTTACATTAAATCCTATGTTTTGAGATGTGATTGACCTAATAAATTTCCACAGTCTAAGGAAAAATGTGGATGTAATGAATATTTTTTGATAGTTTGAGTTTAGCATTTAGAGCAATAAGAAATAAAATATAACTAGATTTTTTTGAGTTCTGAACCCATGTTATAACAAATAAACTTTTGCTTCATAGTCTTTAGTATTCATGTATTGTAAGATGCAACATCATCTACAAAAGCATACCATATATACCAACCAAATCTGAAAGAAACAAGTTTAAAAGCAAAACAACCCCTCTCCCCCAAAAGGCAAGCTTTAATAGGTAAACTTATTTTTTTTTTTTGGATAGCAAACTGCTTCCTAAGGAAAAATAAACACATACATACACATACTTTGTCGTTCATGTTTAATAAATTAGTTTCTAAAATCCAAAAAAGACAAAATAGTCAGAGTTATTTTTAGCATGTAGCTAAGTTGTAATCATCTTCAGAGGAACAACTGTATTTCTAGATTTTAAACAGCATTACTTTATCTAAATATACTTCACAGAGGCACATTCCCTAAAAGGTATAAAATAAAGTAGATTGAGATGGATTAGGTTAATTAATGGGTATGAACTGGCCTTTCACCTCAACAATTGTAGACAAGTTCAACCTATGAGCTTAAATCAGAGTTTGCTGTTCTAAGCTCTAGTGGACATTAATTCACATCATATAATTTGGCAGAGTTGGCCCAGAAATGAACTTGCCATGGATTTGACCCTCCCAGTCATAGATGGAATGGGGCGGCGGGGAAGAGAGAGCAAGAGAGAGAGAGAGAGAGAGAGAGAGAGAGAGAGAGAGAGAGAGAGAGCACAAGACCCCCAATAATATATCATAGCTGCTTGAGCCTTGTAGATAAAATAGAAGGCTCCACTTTATCGTGTTCTACCAGGATAGTCTATAAAGGCACATTAGGTCAAGTTAACACCATTGTGAACTTGCCTGCTTTCATATATCTGTATCTATGTTTTTATGCATTTATATATATGTGTGTGTGTTTGTGTGTATATGTAAGGATGCAATACTCGTGTTCTGCCACTGAATCATTTTAATTATAAAGAGTTATACTAATTGCCTGAGATACATGTTATCCTTTTGGTTTACGAAACTCTGGGAAATAGGGTCTTAGAGTTAGAGCTAGAAAGGACTTTAGAGACCATCAAGACCAACCCCCTCATTTTATAGACGATGAAACTGAGGGAAAAAGAGGTGAAGAGACTTGTCTAAGTTCATAGTTAGTATATATGTGAGGTGGGTTTTGAAACCAGGTCTTCCTTCCTTAGTCCAAGTTTTAATGTCCTATCCAAACTCAAATAGAAAGTGGGATCACTAGATCTTACATAAGGATCCTTGTGGCTGCATATTGATTTAGAAAACCACATATTAACATTATCTGTGTTCTATTATATCTTTATCTAGTTTGTCAAATATTCCCCCATTACATTTATCTTTCAACTAAAGTTAAAAGAAAATTAAGCCACTATCACCAGTCACACAAAGTAGCCATGCTAAATCAAACAAGTAGGGAAGATGAGAAGACTCAACTAGCTAATACTTAGCACATTGTCTTTATTGTCAGTAGAAAAATATATGAATATGACTAAAGTGGAAATATCTTTAACATGATTACACACATATAACCTATATCAGATTGTTTACCATCTTGGGGAGGGAGGGAGAAAAATTTGGAATTCAAAATCTTATAAAAAATGAATGTTGAAAACTATCTTTACTAATTGGAAAAAATACTTTTTACATAATAAAGGAAAGTGTATGTATGTAACCACCCCACTATGATTCTATGGTTTCTAAAATCATGAATTTCAAAAATAGATTTAATTGCACAAATAATAGATGGCACTTTGAAGTACTTCCTATGTGAAAGGTACTGATTTTTTTTAAAAGATAGAATAACACTGATTTTACTTTGAAGATAGTTTCAGGCTAATAGGGCTTAGGGAAGAAAAGTACATATACATCTACAATACAAGGGAGAATACAAGGCATAAACTTATGAAAATGTTAAAGTGGGAAAGGTAACTTTCACCGAGGTGTTGGAGAGAAGGTGGTACCAGGAGAGATTTTATTTTTTTTTTAACTAATAGCATTTAAGGGGCAGCTAGGTGGCACAGTGGATAAAGCACTGGCCCTGGATTCAGGAGGACCTGAGTTCAAATTTTACCTCAGATACTTGCCGCTTACTAGCTATGTGACCCTGGGCAAGTCACTTAACCCCCAATTGCCCAGCAAAAAAAAAAAATTACCCCCCAAAAGAAAAACCATAAAGTAATAACATTTATTCATTCATTCATTTGATCATTTATTTATCTGTTTGTTTTTTAGTTTTGAACATTCATTTTTTGTAAGATTTTGAGTTCCAAATTTTTCTTGCATCCTCCTTTCTCTCCCTACTCCCCGAGATGACAAGCAATCTGATAGAGTTTATATATATACAATTATGTTAAATATATTTCCACATTAGTTACATTGTGAAAGAAGAACCAGAACAAAAGGGAAAGAAAAACAAAAACAACCTAATAACAAAGAAAATGAAAATAGTATGCTTCTGTCTGTATTTAAACTCCACAGTTCTTTTTCTGGATGTGGAGAGAATTTTCCATCATGAGTCTTTTAGAATTGTCTTGGATCATTATATTGCTAAGAAGAGCTAAGTCTATCAGTTGATCATTGCATAATGTTGTTGTTATTGTGTACAATGTTCCAGGAGAAACTTTATCAAAGAGTGAGTCAGTATTTGAAAAGAGGTGGTAAGAAATCTTAATCAAGTAAGAACATCAATACTACTATGGTTGTTTTCTTACCATCTAATAAAGTGTAATCGTTCAAAATTCCAATAATTATATAAGCCTAAGGCTTAAAATAACTTATCTATATTACTTTCTTATAACCAGATTATTGGAATATTCTTTAGGAATTATTTTTACATTGTTCACTCTCTAGGTCAGAATTTAACAGCAGACAGGGATCACATTTGTTGCCTGTTCCTTCAACTTTCTTTCTTGGAACAATCTTTTGTGATTGAAAGCAGCACCAATGGTCAGACCCAACCTGTCCAGTTCAAGATAGAAGGTCAGCTGAATAACCCTCTTGCTAATATACAATGTAAGTTTTCAGAAACTCAGTCATTCAGCCAGACTGAGAATCAAGCTGGTTTGAATCAGAAAGCTGTGAATGACAGAGGGATGGATGGATTTCAGGGAAGCCTTCTGTCTAAAGACAGGCTATGCTAACATGATGAAGCACTCCTTGGAGCCTCAGAGAATAAGATGACTATTATTGAATATTTGTCCATTTGGCAGTAAGAATATTATTTTACTATTAACACAATTTGCTCAATGTTTGGTGGCTGAAATATACAATAGAATTTTTTTTCATATAGGTCATGATTTAAAAAACAACAACAACCACAAAAAACTAGAAAAGAGATATGATAGTCCCAAAACAGAATAAATGAATTAGTGTAAGGCTTGTGCCAGATCACTGTTTGTCCATCTACAAATTCAAAAGTTTCATTAATCTTCTTGTACTGTTTAAGATCTAAATGTCAGGGCTGAATATCAAGGATATCTTTGATCTGCTTCTAGTGGAGTCACATGTTACTTGATGCTTTTGTTTTGCCTTCCTTAAGCACCCAATAAGGTAACATCTAAGACACCAGGGTAACTCAAATCTTACACAATGGTGCTCAACTACCTTCTGGCTGTGTGGTGCAATGGAAAGGGTTATAAACTTGGCACAGGATCTGAGTTAGAATGCTAGTTTGCCCCTTATTAACTGTAATCTTGGACAAGTTACTTTCTCTCTCTGGAGCTCAGTATCCTTATTCGTAAAACAGGGATGGGAGGCTAATCTGGATGAACTCTAAGGTCCTTCTCAGCTCTAAATGTATGATCTTCAATGATAATTCACAGTTTGAGTAAATTCCAAAATGATCTTCCTACAATGATGATGATGGTGATCGTCACAATAGCTGGCATTTATATTGCTCTTTAAGTTTTAGAAAGGACTTCACAATATTAATTTTTTCCCCTCACAATGACCCTGGGAATATGCTGTGATTATTCCCATTTTACAGATAGAGAAACTGAGGCAGAGAAGCTGTTGAGTGGTTTTCCCAGTATCACCCAGCTAGCTAGTAAGTATGTAAAACTAGACTTGAACTCACTCTGGCAGACTCCAGGTCCCACACTCTATTCATGGCATCCCAGCTGCCTGTGTCTACATCCCAAATAAATGCATCCACATCTCAAAATAGAAACATTTTCCAAAGAACTTGAGAAATAGCATAACATCACACATAGCTGGTATTGGTTAACTTTTCATGGCATCCGCTTTGGGTTATCATTTGATTTCTCTCCACTGAGACAGTGATTCAGGGATGGGAACGGAGGATAATGGAAGGAGTAAATTGGTTTTCTAATGACTTCCACAGTTGTGAAAAAATCCAAAGTGAGCATAGCTCTGGAATTTGGAAAATAAATTGCAGCACAACACCACATATGTAATTATCAGACAATGATACTCTGTTTCTGATTAGCAACAGATCCAAAGTAAACAGTTCAAGAATAAAAGCTCTTTTTACCACCATTTTTCTCTTTTCTATTTAAAATCTTTGTTTCTCTGCATGGCAAGTGGGTTTTCAGGCCATTTTTATATTCTTTCTAAAAAAGAAACTTAAATATTTTAAGGATAATTTTCTTCACCTCTAACATATTCCTCAAAAACATTTGCATAGATTGAAACATAGCTAATGGGTATCCATAAGACAGGAAAATAGTTTCAGAAGGGAAAGTTTGGAACTTATAGATGTTTTTTTTTTTTTAAAGACTGGTAATGGAAAATATGGGTATCTCTAACTAGGTCATTTTCTTTCTTAATGATTCCACCCCACTTTCATTCAGTTTCATTGACACAGAAACCCACTTTAATTCTTCCTTTGAGGGTTAATGCCCTAGAGCAGTGATTCCCCAAATGGGGACTGCTGATCCTTGGGGTTTCTCCTTTACTTAACTAGTGCTTCACTGGGATGTCATATTTCTCTCTCCAGACAATAGCTATGGGACATGAGGGATTGGAAATGAATATTTAAAACAAAAAAAGGAGGTCCATGTAATGCATTAGATGCTAAAGGTGAAGGTGAATGAAAAGAAGAAAGCAGCATTTTTTAAATGAAGTTTTTTAGGTCCTTAAAACTGAGTTCATTTATCTTCAATTGTTCCTTTTCTCCTTCACCTTAGTCTTTATGTCTTGCTAAAATGAGTCATTCCATAGTAACATGTTGTTGCTAAACTATTCACCTGGGAGATAGATTATGTCCTATGATTTAAAAAAAAAAAAACAAAATGAGAAAGACTGTCTAGTCTCTATGTCCTTGAACCTTCTCAAAAAGTTTCTGAGAAATGAGAAATGTGCACAATTTGAGACAGCCTGAAAAATGAATGAATAATCTACTGTAATAAGAGCCTTGTATGGGAATAACAATGGTTACTGATAGGGAGTTGAATAACAGAGTAAATTGGTTCATTGACCTCTGACCTAAAAAGGCCTGAGGTTAGATCTGGATTAAATCACAAGTGAAATGATCATAGAGGTTTTGCTTCAAAAATTAACGCTCAGTTTGATTCACTTTGACAGAAGTAGCACAAGGATGCCAATGACTAAATTAAGCAGAATTAGTTTCTTATGCCTGAGAAGTGCATCTGTTGACAATAAGGCTATATTCTCAGCTAGTTTGGTCCAGAGAACACCTGAGTTGAGTAAAAAAGTGTTGCTCAAAGATGAAAAAAAAAAAAGTTCAGTGGCAGTGCTTTTTGAGAAATGCTGAATTTTCATGAATTAAAAGTTGATTTCAGTCCTAGATGCACTGTTTTAAAAATACCCTATTTTTTAAAGTGCATTTCTTTTAAGCATAATATTTGTTTTGATGACATCCATGAAGCAAAGTACTCAGATTACTATTCAAAAGTTCCCTGTTTTTATTCACCCAAACTCCAATTCAGAAATCTAGGAAAATCTCTCTACAGCAATAATCCATTATGTGGATTTTGACTTCTCACTTACAATAGGGCTGAAAAACAAAAAAGATATAAAAGGGAATTTTTATTAAAAGAAAAGCAACAATCTAATTTTCGGATCACTCACCTACTCATCGAATCAATCATTCAACAAGCATTTATTAAGCATTTACCAAGAGCCAGGCACTAGGTTATGTGCTGAGGATACAAATTTAAAAAGAAAAATCCAATACAGAAAATTGTTGAATGAGTATACTTAGAAACCATATAGTCCAACCATCTTATTTTATAGATTAGAAAATTGGGACCTAGGGAGGTTAAATGATGACCAAGGTCATATGTCTAGTCAGTAAAAGAGAGAAGATTCTTATTTCTCTTGATTTTTCATCTAGTCTCCTTTCCACAATATCCAGCTGCCTTTTTCTCTTTTCTTAATTTATGATCAATATTACACAAGTGAGTACTTATTTATTGTATTATACTGCTGTTCACTGTTTCATGTGTTATCCTTGCCTCTAGAACAAGAAAATAAACTAATTAAGGACAGGCCACATACTTCTTTTGTAACCCAAGCCTATTATAGTACTAAATAAATGCTCCATAAATACTTTGATGATTGATTGATTTGTTGGCTGTTTGGTTCAACAAGATTTACTGTTGAATTCTTTACATTTGTTTTTGCATCTTCAGTCTCTAGCACATAGTAGACATGTAATAAATGAGTACTGATGGATTGATTGACAGATTGCTCTGGATTCACTGGGACTTAAAAAGGTATCCCAAATATTCCTCTAGACAAGTGATTTGGTACTCCCATGGCTCTATATCCTGAGAAATAACTTCATCCTAGGAAAAATTGCATTCAAACTAAATTTCTAAATATGTATTCTCTTAGGACTTATTTTTAACTTTTATAGGTTTAACACTGGAAGATGAGTATTCAGAATTCTTTCTGAAAGGAGTTTAAGTCCTGATAAGAGCCTATTTGTTGCCCCAAGGAAGGTAGAAACAATGTGCCTAATGTAAAGGGAAGAAAGATGATCTCTCTAATACAATCCAGGATTTCTTTCTTTTTTTTTCTTTTTCTTTTTTTTTTTTTTTTTTGGTAATAGAGAATTACTAACCAGCAACCAGTTGTCCAAGATAAACCGCTTTATATTGAAGCCTACAGAAGACCACAGGGAAAGTGTCAGAAATAGACACACTGTGTGTTTGGAGAAGAACCAATGAAAAACTACTGGCCATTACTCTGGCCCCATCCCCAGAATCAGTTGTTATATGGAAATATGTTTGGGGTTTGGGGTAGGAATCCTTAGGAATTCCTCTTTAAAGAATTACACCTGGGGCAGCCAGGTGGAGCAGTGGATAGGGTACTGGCTCTGTCAGGAGGACCGGAGTTCAAATCCAACCTCAGATGCTTAACACTTACTAGCTGTATGACCCTGCCAAGTCATTTAACCCCAATTGTCTCACTAATAATAATAATAATAATAACACCCTCTTGCACACAAATCTGATTAGAATAAAATAATAATTTATTTAGGTGCTAGGGAAAGGAAACCAAGAGAGAAATTCTCCCTGAGCAAGAGACAGGCAGATACTTTTATAGAGAACCAATGGTGGTGGTCTGATGGGGTGATCATCTGACTATGGAAAGTTCCCTTATTGGGGGAGTATCATGCCCCACTGGTGGTCACTGGGGAAAGTTGAATGAGGGGCAGCTCTGGATCTCTCAAGCCATCTCTCTCCCCCTCAGGCCACAAAGGCAGTAGCCACACCTAATCTTATCTCCCTGAGGGGTGAGGCAGACTGGAATGAAGGGTGGTGGTCCTGGAGCTAACTAAGTCCCCATCCCGGGCCACTTATCTCTTTAGGTGTGTCTTTCCTTTGGTTTAGTTTCTCCAGGAGAAGATTCTTTGATTTACCCCAGAAAACCTCGGAGGTATCCTGGCCCATTCAAATGAGGTACACAGGCCCATAATACAGTTAAGCATCCATGTCTGTGGTCATTATACTTCCCAACTGTTCTATTATGGGGCAGTTTTTCTGTGTTAAATACTACATTAATATTTGAAATAGTGAAACTTAGACTTGATCATTGTCTATGCCTATGTCACTAAAGCAGGTTTGAATTTTGTCATTGGATTGATTCAATTCCAACAGGATGTGGAAAAGAAGAGGGACATTCATGGTTGCTTGGAATATTTAACTAAAACTACAACTTGTTACATTAAGTATCAGTTTTACTATTATGGTTATGACTACAATATGATTATCCTAAACCTGTGAGTTCATCAGTGTGGAAATCTCCTTATGGTAATTTCATCAGTATAGATCAACAACTGTTTTTAGTCTTAAAGAGTTGTTTTGGCCCCTGAGAAGAAGTTAAGAAATGTGCTTATGGTCTCCCAGCAATTATACATGCTTGTCGAAAAGTCTCAGTATAGTTTTAAGTTACATTTATTTCACTAAGACTTTTGGAACATCCTATATATCAGAAGTAGGACTTGCACCGAGGTCTTCTTAATTCCAAAACCAGATCTCTTACCTAACAAATCACACTACCCCCTCAGGATTATCCTCTAGAGGCAAAAATTCCTGGAAGACAGAACTAGCAAGGCAATGTTTAGATTTTTTTTTTTAGTGAGGCAATTGGGGTTAAGTGACTTGCCCAGGGTCACATAGCCAGTAAGTGTCAAGTGTCAGAGGCCAGATTTGAACTCAAGTACTCCTGACTCCAGGACCGGTGCTCTATCCACAGTGCCATCTAGCTGCCCCTAGAATTGTTTTTAAAGCTCTTAAAAGAAAGCAAAGCAGAAATAACCAACCCACCTCACTCAACTATCTCTTCTCAGTTCCGATCCCCTACTTGACTACATTTTTTTTTTTAAAGAGATAAAAGATTGCCGATTCTAACAAGCAACAGGAACCAGGAAGATTACCTAAAGGTTTCAGTTCAGCATTAGGAGGTTGGATGTTTAGAATTTCAATCCCATGTCTTTCTGAGATGGGTTTTTTGACCTTGGGAAAAATTCTGAAGTATTCCCAGATCTCCATTTCCTTATTATTTTTAATGGGAATGTATATTTTGCAAGGGAACTTAAGTGGTGAAATAGAAGCAAATAATGTCAGATCCAAATATGATGTCAAAACAAAATTAAGCATTTTCAGAAACAAAAAAAGTGTTACTACAATTTCCTATCATTTTCTATTTCCATTTTGCCGCAGAACTTATTTCCCTATTCTAGCTGGGATCATGATCAAAAAATGCAAAAGTGTTACACAGCAAAATTGTGGACCACGTGAACGGAAGTAGGAAACACAATAAATCTCATGAGTGTGGGACTGTTATTAGGGGAGAAAAATCAGTTTCAGAATGTCAGAGGTGCTTGTAAAGTAACCAAATAAATATTCAAACAGAATCATTAAATAGAATGTCAGAGACTTCTGACATTCATGTATCACTATTAAATGACAGTGGGCAGAAAGTGATACCCACAGATTCTAATCCCCAAACAATTTCTGGATCCTTACGCGACCTTGTGTAAAGTCTTACTTAACCTCTGCATGCCTCATTAAGTAGATCTACAAAATAGAACTTAATAATAGTAACTTTAAAACCTGTACCCTTTAAAGGTCCTGTATATCTGCAAAGTACTGTTATTATTACCCACTGGCAAATAAGAGAAGATTTATACTTAGGAGAGCAGGAGCTAACAGTACCAGTATTAACCTATTATCTTCCTTTGCCCTGAATCAAACAGCTTCTTATCACTTTGTTCTTTAAATTCAGCCACGGACCAAGAGTTTCAAATGAAAACTCAAAGATAGAAATATATTTGGTAAAGTTGACATGATAAAATTAAAATGTGTAAAAGTATACATGTTATTCAAATGCCATATATTTTCCCATAAAGCGAGAGGAAGGGTAGAGAAGTGTACTTCCCAAATGCTAGCCAGGTACTCTAAATCACATCCATCAAAAGATCACTGGCACACAGCAGGCAACTGGAAAAATGATACCTTTTAAACTCAACTGGCATAGAAGTATGTATTTATTTTTTTAAAAATGAAACATAAACAGACATGCTGAGAGCAAAGTGTTTTATGAATAAAAAAAAAGATTTCATATACATATATAAAACTTTTCCCAATGGGTCACAGAGGATTTATGTGGATGTGAACTCTGTTTACTGTTAGTATTAGAGAAATAGTGGCTTTTTAACAAGTTACTCATGCCTGGAAAAAATCCCAGTTTTGCAAGTTGTCCTAGTTTCTTTGCCAACTGTCCGTGGGAATCATTCGGATGGGAAAAGTTCAAATGTGTTTTAAAAGAACTTGCTTAATGGAAAATGGCAAAAAAAAAAAAAAAAAGAAACCAGCAATCCAGTGTGTCAATTGTTAGTTAAATAAGAATAAAATGACATGAATGCTTTGGTTTTTTAAAATAGTATTTTAGGAGAGAAAAAAATCCATTTTTAACCTCAAACACTTTAAAAGTCACTAAGTTTAGTTTTTGGTTTCTTTTTTTTTTTTTTTACTTGTCCAAGAGTATAAGCATTTACTGATTCTCATTGGTCTAAGAATGGCTTAAAAGTGGTATAGGACCTTTTATCTCTGGAATAAAATTAAAGGATTTAACTTGACTTTCTCCTACATCATTTTCTTAATAATCATTTCTTTTTATTAAGCACCCAAACAAAATTATTTTGTTTTTTATTCTATGTATTCAAACCTATCAAGTGACTAAACTGAATGAAACAAAAAAAAGTATGGCACAATTTAAAAAGAATCCACTTATGGATGATCTCTCAGATCCTTTAGTTCCAATAATCTATGACTTCATGATTTAGTTTTAAATAGCCAGGGTGCAATAACATGTCACTAATTGCCAGGTTTTAAACAAAAATGCAATGCCTTCTGCATGGAAGATGAAACAGAAGAGGAAATTTTCATTTTTTTTTTAGAACCATAGAAATTCTGAGTTACATTTATAAGGAGCCTTATAAATGTAGTCCATATGCCTCATTTCAGAAATGAGGAAATTATGACCAAGAGATGTTGTGACTTCCCCTGGTCACACAACCAGTCTTGAAAAAGTCAGGACTAAAGCTCCAATTTCCTGATATAGCATCCTTATATGTTTTAATAAAGCACTCTATATTTGTTCCAGTTTTGCCTTTTAAAATCCCATTTTCTCAAGAATAAAATCTCATTAGGCTCATAAACATATACACGCACAGACACTACTCATTGAAATTTCTTGTCCATAAACCATCCAGGTTTATTGCTTAGATAAGATATAATGAAAAGAAGAAACTTCAAAATACCACCCACAATTCCACTTTTTGTAGCATACTGTGAATGTGAGCTGGTGACTCTATACCAAAAAAAAAAACAAAACAAAAAAACCAACCATATAGAAATGTCCCCACATTTAAATTTTTTCTTTTAAAAAAGCAATTGTACATATTTTAGAATTATTTTGATAAGTTTCAACATGAAAGCTTCACTGAATTATACAGTTGTATCTTCATTTTTATCTGCATTTTTAAGATTTAATATCTAGGCTGTTGCATTGACTTTGGTTGAATCTTGGCAAAACTGGGAGACCCTGCCTGTCCAGAACCAAATAGTTTCACATGAAAAAAGTTCTACTATGCTAAACTTCTTTTTATTTATGGAATTGCAAAAAAAAAAAGGGGGGGGAGGCTTCAGATGCTTTTTTGCCAAGTTATAAATCAAAAAAAGAGACTTAATTTAAAATTTTCCTGACAGGAAGTTAATTCTTCATCTGAGATAAAGTCTTTTGGTATTTTCACATACATACATAAAATAAAGTTTCTAAATTGCACTCAAGCTGTTATTATTCCTACCATGGCTTTAAGCAATACCTTAGTATGTACTGTAAAAGCATAGTGTTTTTAATGAAATGAATAAAATGGAGTTTATGTTACTGATTTAAGGATGGCATTAAATTCGTAGAAGATTTCTCAGACTTACTTCAAAATGTTCCACAGAAGTTTGGACTCAAGTTTTCCATTGGTAGTGTTGTCCTCAAGCACTAAAAGAAATACAAAACTATCTTGTACAGATTATTAAATTTATGAAATTGGTATCCTAGAGAGGCTTCCCAAGTTCGACCTATACCAACCTATATAGAACTTATTATATGACTACATACCCCTCTCCCTTAAAACAACAACAACAACAAAAAAAAATTGCCCATCTTTTGAACTATCTTGTTTCTGCTAAGGATACCACTATATTTCTAGTCATCCAGGTACCCAAATTCAGTTGTCTTCAACTTCTCACTCTCACCCATCTCACATATTCAATTTATGACCAGGGTAGGAACAGTATTGCAAGAAAGAATGAGCCAAAATAATTTACAAAGATCCCAGAGTTCTGAAATATGGTAGCAGACTGGGGATACCCAAAAATGATCAGGGACTCATCCTTGGGTTAAAGGTTATAAGTAAGGGGTTACCCAAAAAGACATCCAGTGCTCAAAGCTAGGCTAGGGGATCTTAGTGCAATCCCCAACCCAGGTCGTCAATTCAGGGAGGGAGCATGGATTCAGTGCTTAGAATTAAAAGCTAAGTTTACAGAACAGAGACTCCCAGAAGTGATCACAGATTCAGCCACTGGTCCAATACAAGAGTTCATAGGAGGAATACTTACTCAATGCACAAAGAAGATATTAGACTCAGTACCCCTCCCCAACAGGAAAGCAGTTGCTCTCCTCACCCACCCCACCAAAAGATTAGAATCACAAACTCAACTTAAAAGAGATTTCAGCTATTATGAAGCCAAGGATGCTCACGAAACAAACTGAGAACAGGAGTATGAAATCTATAAGCAAGGATTCAAAGAAAAAAACATAGCCTTCCCATAAAATCAATTATCATATTGCTAGAATGCATTATGCAAAAGCTCAAAATGAGTTAAGTGTGTATTATAAATGAATGATAGTGCTAGTGGGAAAATTGAGAGAAAATGAGAGATAGAGAATAGGCTTGGAAAGAGAGTTAATAGTTTGGCACAAAAGAGGTGAAACCTTACTGAAGTAACCTACTCCCTTAAAATTAGAATGAACCAAACAGAAGTTAATGACTCCATGAGAAAATAATATTAAACAGTCAAGAGATTGAAAAAAATCAACATATCAAAATATCATATAAAAACCTGATCTTTAAAATAGATAATGACTGATGATTTAAGAATAATTATTACCAGAAAGCTATAATTTTATTTTTGTTTTGTTTTTTGGTTGGGGCAGTGAGGGTTAAATGACTTGCCCAAGGTCACACAGCTAGTAAGCTAGTAAGTGTCAAGTATCTGAGGTAAGATTTGAACTTAGGCCCTCCTGAATCTAGGCCTGGTTATCTATCCACTATGCCATCTAGCTGCCCCCTATAATTTAAAACAAACAAACATTCTGGATACCATTTTGCAAAAGATCATAAATGAAAACTGCATCGATTTTTTTTTTAAACCAGGGGGTCAAATGAAAAGGATAGATAGACTACACTGGTCACCTCCTGAAAGAAACTCCCAAATGAAAACTGCAAGGAATGATGTAGCCAAAATCAAGAGCTTCCCAGTCAAAGAAAAAGAAACACTCCAAGTAGTCAAAAAAAAGTTTAAGCATTGAGGACCTACAGTCAGGAACACTCAAGATTTACCATCTACACTTACACAGGAGGGAAAAACATGGAATATAATATTATAAAAGGCAAAATCTGTAGACTTACTACCAAGAATACTTATGCAAAAAACCTGATTATAGTTCTCCAGGAGAAAAAAATAATAAACTATTAGTAAAATAGAAGACTTCCAAATATTCCTGATGAAAATATTTAAGCTTGGAAGAAACTTTGACATGTAAATGTGAGAAAATTAAACACATAAATATAAGTAAATTATCAAGAAATAGGCAAACACTATGTGGATATAGTGTTTGCATTGTAGTGGTAAGGAAGAGGGAATGATAAAAGCATTCCCCAGAACCATATTTTCAGCAGGTATTGTACAAGAAATATAAGATAGAGTGCCTGGAGTGATTTTTGTTTTGTTTTGTTAATGTAAAGGAGAAAAGAAAGGAAGAGGGAGAGAAGAAAGGATATACTATTGAAGAAAGGGGAAGGTTTGAGAAGGGTTTTTAGTTAACATAATCAGGAAGTACAAGCAGAAATCTATAGGAATGAGGAAAGGATGAAATGAGTGGGTGTCACTTGAATGTCATAGAGCTGATGTAGAGTGAAATGAACATAATCAGAACAATTTATACTTTAACAACATTATAAAAAATAATAATTTTGAAAATTTTAAGAATTATGACTTAATATGCTGCATATCTTCTGACAGATGTGAAGTATTAGATATTAGATATGCAGAATGAGACAAATTTTTGGACATGTCCAATGTGCAACTTTTCATTCTTCTTTGTGTCATCTGAAATATTGAAACATCACAGAGGAAAATAGGGAACAGTTAAGAGTGGTGCTACTTCCTAAAGGGGGTAGGGTGGGAGAAAACAGTTAAAAAGAAAATGAGTCTGTGGTGCACTTAGTTTTAACTTAATATAAACTATTTTAATTAAATTGCTTTTCAATTAACAAGCATATGCTATCTCTTCCTCCTCCTCCCACCACCATTCAGAAAAAAATAAAAACAAAACCTGTGCAACAAATACTACTCTTAACTGTCCCCTATTGTCCTCTGTGATGTTTCAATATTAAAGAAGAATAAAAGTTGCGCACATGCTTTATTAATAATAATAACAATAATAACAGAAACAAGAACTAACATTTATATAGGACCTACTAATGTGTCAGGTTCTATGAAAATTGCTTGATAAATATTATCTTATTTGATTCTTACTACAACCCTGGGAAGTTGGTGCTATTATTATCCCCTTTTTTTTAGATGAGAAAACTAAGGCAAATGCAGAATAAGTGACATGGTCAGAGTCACACAGTTAGAAAGTGTCTAAGGATGGATTTGAACTCAAGTCTTTCTAAACTCCAGGCCTGGTACTTTACCCACTGCATCACTTCACAACTTTCATATAGACTACAATGTATTACTGACTACTATTTGTGCCCAAAGAAGTAGAATAAGAACCATCAAGGACATGCTTAATGAAAAGACAAGATGGATCAATTATGCATCCAGAGTAAGGTATATATGACAGATGGAAGGTCCATGACTTGCAATGGAATCCAAAAGTTAAAAGAGCCAGGAGAAGGTTTTCAAACCTTCTTAGCACCATCTACAGAACTAGATGGATAGGAGTTATTCAGGAGGGCTTTTGACATCTTACAAAAATGGTATAGTTGGTTTGCAATTTGTAGCAAGGAATGCTCACATTAAGGCTATCACAGATCCACTGAATTAAGTCCTGAAGTGATTATAAACAAATACATGTCAAGTGAAATGAACACTAATTTACACAACCACAGCAAATTAATATATATAATATGCCCTCAAAATAGATTAGAATTGGAAGAACCCTAGAAATGAACTCTAATCAAACCATATCACTATACAGTTGCAGAAATTGAGGCACAGAGACATAACGAAACTTACCCAATGTAATACAATGAGTAATACAAAAAACTTATCCAATGTAATACAATGAGAAGCAGAGAGGAGGGATTAGAATATTGGTTTCCTGATTTGTTCATTTCTTTGTTCAAATAAGTATTTAGAATATACTATATACATGATACTCTGCTGTATGTTTTGAAGTAATGAATATAAAAAATAAAATACTCCCCCTATCTTCATGGAAATTCAAATACAGTGGGGGAAAAATGGGATATACACTAATGACTGTGTTCTAGGACAGAAAGTGAAAGTGTAAAAGGGGAAATATAAACAAATTTCACTGTTGTGCAGAAATAATAACATAAAATAATTATTAATTATTTGTCATTGTCTTGTGTCTTGGAAATATAATTTTCTAATAATAGTACTTAACATTTTATTTTTAAAATCCACTATTTAAGATTAACAGAAGACAAAATGTTTGAGACATATGGTGTAATGCTTTAGATATTTAAAGAAAGTAAAAATATTCATAAATAACATAGTTTGAGTTGCCTTAATTCTCATTGATACCTAGTTATTGTGGTTTTTGTGTTCCCATATCCACGCTCTAAAAACAACATCATTTCACTAGAGAATTGCATTACCTAAGCAGGTGAAGGGCAAAGAGGCTGGCTTCACCTCTCATTTCCTAGCTCTGGTTCACAGGAAGCTTAATGGTATTTTTACTGGAGGAGGTGACTTGTATTTATTAAAATCTAGTGCAGTCATTAAATTAGCAACTACTGCTTCTTTTGTGTTTTTCTTTTGAGGTCACAGTATTATTTTAACCAAGGTTAGTTTCCTCTCCGTGTTATTTTGTTGGTATGGATCGTAATTTAGACTTTATAAGTCTGTTTGAAGCAAGATTATTTACATCTGTGTGTGAGTAATTTATATTCTAAAGTTATTTGGGCTAAACTTCCTCCTACTTGCTTGAATGTGTTTCCATTGTAAATTTGCTACTTTTCACTTCAGTTAATTGCACATGTGAAATTATGAACAACAAAATAAAAAATTCACCAAAGAAAGAACGAATAACAGCCTTCTAATATGCCAACATCTTAGCTGTCTTAAAAAATGAAATGAACAACTATAAAGCACTTATAAAGATGTTAGGTTAGACTCAAACTAATGTTCAGGCATATTTTTAATTGCATACTCAACCATCTTTTTTCTTTGATACAACAATGTAAATTTCTCTTTCCTTCCCCCCTCCAGTATTTCCTTCCCTTCTCCAGTATTTGTTCTCACATAAGTCTGTTGAGGTCTTAGTAATGTGTAATAGGTTTCAGAGTCATTAGTGCAAATTAGGGAGTTTGCCTGTGTTTCATTTTTGTTCCAGGAATCTGAAGTCTGATTTCTTTGTATCAGAGCATGGGAAAATTTACTCTCATAAGGTAATATTTCAGCCCCACATTAAGCTGTGCTTCTGACCACATAAGACCATTAAAGATCCCTTGATACTCTTCAGAATAGTAGAAGCAGTTGCCCCAGCTACTACTCATTTGGGTCATTGCATCCCCACCATCTAACTGTCTCCTGCCTTCTCATATAGATACTATGTTTTGTTTTATTTCCTATGTGGAGTGGTGTGTGGGGCTGGTGTGCAGCTGTTAAAAATCTTTTAGGTGCTTCCCATCTCTAATTTATGTGATTATACAATATAAGTATATTGTATCTTGCATTAGCCTTTGGGGATGCCCAGTATGATCTAATATGTCCCCATTCTTCCCCTTCTCCCCCTCTCAGAATCATCTCAATTTTCAATGTTTCTAATCATTGGCATCTGTACAGAATTTTAAAGTATAGATTAAACGGACTGGGGCGGGTATGCATTTCTATGTATTGTGTCTTTCTAGTCTCTCTCTTCTTGAAGAAGCAACATGCTACAGTGGAGAGAGGACTGAATCAAAATTCATGCAGCAGAACTGGGTACAAATCATGTCTCTGCTACTGAAGGCCTATTTGCTTAACCTCAGTTTCTTCATCTTTAAAATGAAGGAATTTAACTAAATGATGCCCAGGGTTACTTCCAGCTCAAAATCGATTATTTTATTCGGGTTTTCTAACCCAAAGGTACTCCACTACCAATACTATTTCTAAAGTTGCTGGATAAATACTAAAGAGAGTTGAAATCAGCCAACCAACAATTATTTCTTAAGTACTTATCCTGTTTCAGGAAGCTTTTGAAAGGTTTGAGACAATTAGATTGTATTTTTGTTGTTGTTGTTGTTTTTTTTTTTGCAGGGCAATGGGGGTTAAGTGACTTGCCCAGGGTCACACAGCTAGTAAGTGTCAAGTGTCTGAGGCCGGATTTGAACTCAGGTACTTCTGAATCCAGGGCCAGTGCTTTATCCACTGCGCCACCTAGCCGCCCCAAGATTGTATTTTTAAAGGAAAAGAATGGCTAGAAAGATATGCTGCATAAATCAGTGTGGTATTGTGCATAGGTAGCTTCCAAGACAGGAGAACATAGTTTCAAGTCCTTACTTTGAACACGTGCACACACACACACACACACACACACACACACACACACACACACAAGCTCTCTTTGACCTTGTGCGGGTCATTTAACCTCTCAGATCTGGACAACTCTATGAGTATCTCTTGTGAATATGTAGAACTGCATTAGCAAAGAGTGTTTCCTTATGCAGAAGTTCCCTAGACTCAGGTCCAGTCATACCTGTGTGCCAGGCACTGTGTTAGGTGCTAGGGAAAGAAATACAAAGTATGATAAGTCAACTCTCAATGGGTTTACATTCTAATGGGAGAAAAGCCAAGTGTGTATATGTGCACAGGTATGTGTGTATGCATGCATATATGCCTATGTGGGCATATATGCGTGGGTACATATATGTGCATATGTGTTTTATATTTGAATTTAAGTATGTGGTGTGTGCCTGTGTAAGTATGCATATATGTGTATACGTGTGTGTTGCCTATGTGTGTATACATGATAAGCTATTAATTTTTTAACATCTTAAAACTGTATGAACTTTTGAGACACCTTGTGTATGGAAATAAATATAAAGATAATAAATAGAAGATTGTTTGGGAAGGAAGTCACTAGAATCTGGGGAGATGAGTAAAGGCTTCCTATAGAAGATGCTACCTGAAGCTTTCATTCTGAAGGAAGAGAGGGATTCTAGGACCTAGAGATGAGAAGACAGAGGTAAGAAGGGCATGCATTCCAGGCATGAGAGAAGAGTCAATGCTATGGTGTGGAGATAGGAGATATAAGAAAAAGAAAAAAATGTTTTACTAGATCACAGAGTATTGGGGAACAAGCAACACTTTAAGATCTACATGGGGCAGCTAGGTGGAACAGTGGATAAAGCACCAGCCCTGGAGTTAGGAGGACCTGAGTTCAAATCCAACCTCAGACATTTGACACTTACTAGCTGTATGACCCTGGGCAAGTCACTTAACCTTCATTGCCCGGCAAAAAATAAAAATAAATTTTTAAAGATCTACAAAGTACTTTTTTATAAATGTTGTTTTGTTTTACTCCTAACAACAATCCTATGAGTCAGGTACAGCCAGAATCATTATCCCCATTTTACAAATGGAAAAAAAAAAACACACAAAACAACTGAGTCAGAGATTAAGCGACTTATCCACAATCATATAACTAATAGGCATTGGAGTAAGGATTTAGCCTGTTTTCCCCAACTCCAAGTCCCATGTTCCTTCCATCACACCAAATTACTTCATGTTATTACATCTTCTTAAGTGTTCTTTTCCTTTAAAAATAAACTTATTTTTAGGCATTTGAAAAACATAAAATTTATCTCAAAACTCAATGAAAATCTTAGTGGGAATAACCAGTCAGGTGAATTTTCAACAATCCTCGAAGGAAGGGAACATGATTTCATTCAGAACCTACTATAACAACCACACATCCCCCTGATACACTATTATCTTCATGTAACAGTTGAGGAAACTGAGGCAAACAGAAATGAAATGACTTCCCTAGGGAGGCACAACTGGTGAGTGTCTAAGGTAACATTTTAACCGTAGTCTTTATGTTTCCAGGCCTAGTGATCTATCTGCTATCCCAGAGAGCTGCCACTGAATTTGAAACAAATTATTAATTTTCATAAGGTCCAGAAAAAAACTTTGTTGCATTTTAGGTCCCTCTCACTATTAGGAGGAAAGAATGAAGTTAAGTGTTTGATGCCAAAGAATTGGAACAAATTAAAACATGAATATTCTTTTAGAAGCAATATGAGGCCTAAATAAGAGCATTTAAATGAAATACATTCAGTTTTACCTGGACAGGAGGAAGCCTTTGTTTCTGTAAAGAAACAATAGGTTTAGTCAAAAAAGAATAATTTCATGTAGGAGTTCCTTAAAATCTTCCTGAATCAATGACATTCATTTTTCAATGAACTTAAAAGAATTTCTATGCTTCAAATGCTCTTTTTCTTCATTAGGATTAAAACAGGATAAAAATGAAGATCAAATAAAGAATTTTGCATATATGTCAAGATAGCATTTATATTTTTCAATACATAGAAAAGAATATGCCTATTAAAATTATAAATATGTATACATAAATATTTTTACATACATAGCATATGTATATATTATGTTATAAATACCTTTATGTTAGTACACACATGTTACATACACATAATGTGTATGTATGTGTGCGTGCATGTGTGCGTGCATGTGTGCATGCATGTGTGTATGTGTGTGTATATATGTGTATGTATTATGCGTTTGTCTTTCCTAGTTTATGCCTGCAACAACAACTTCTGAATCAGGGATTTCCTGATCAGTTGGGTGAAAGAAGCATTTAAGTTAGGTTCAGGCCTGCAATTTTTCCAGCAGTACTTAATTTCCAGGAAAAGTCCTAATTTTTCAATGTTTTTGTTTGTACAAAAACTGAATTAAGTCATCCAAGTCCTGAGATGTACCCTATAAGACTGACCTTCCGTTATAACATTTCAAATGTGGAATTCTTAAATATGAACTGGAAAATTTTATTTTGCAGAATAAAATATATAATTTTTATCATGAAAATGTCTTCATTTTCAAGTCATTTTTACTTTTGGAAAGATATGGGTCTTTCCAAAGCAAACTAAAAAAAAAATCCATCCCATAAATGCATTTGCAAAAGCACTAAGATTAATATTGATATAATGTCTCTATATTTCTCCTAGGCACCTGTTGAATTGTTGTACTTACCCATTAGCACTCCATTTAACATCAGAAGCCAGTTAATAAATTTTTCCTTCCTGAGCAGGAAATTGACTAAAAGACACAAAATTAGCTTTTAAATTTTAAAGAATTAAGATGTCTAGTAGTGTTTTTTCTTTATTAAGTTACCTTGAAACTAAATGCTGAACTCTTTTCTTTGTATAACTAGAACCTGTTAGATGCAAAGATTTTAGTCCTAGCTTTTAAAGGAAACAATATCTGTCCTTTCTTAGACATTGCCCTACAGCAGTTCTCAGGAAAGAGCCAGGCCTGAACTCTTGTCTAGGCCTCAGGCCTTGCAAGGTCAAAAGGTTCAGGCTTTTGTACTATGCTATTGCTTGAATTTCTTTATGTTCTTTGTCTGCTAACAGATAGTAATGGCTTTTTACCCTGCTTCTTCTAAAGAGCACATCCAAAAGGGAAATAGGCCAAATAAAGAGATTTCTACTGGCTTTGTATTTTATGTGGCTCTTCTGATTTTGAGTTTCAAAAAGATAAATTGTCCAGAAATTAAAATCCCAGTGTTCTGACATCCTTGTAATGAAATCCTCTTAAGAAAAGAGCTCTATATGTGTTTGTGTATACATAAACATAGACATATAAAATATTTATAATTTAAAGACACTTTAGGTTGTTTGACATAATATTAACAGTCATCTAAAAAGTTGCTGTTATTAGTGATCAAGCAATAAGCAGATCTATTATTCTTGGCATAAGCTTGGTATTTGCTATAGTTTTTAGTTTGTTAGTAAGTTATTAAGTCTTTTACACTTAATCACAAGGGGAAACTATTCCAGAAATCTATTCAATGACTTTCTTTAAATATAATCAAAAGGCTATCTGAACTTCTTAGAGAATGTATCTTTTTATGAAAATCCAAAAGGCTTGATCATTTTTTTGAAAGCCTTCAGGGAGCCATTCCTTCTTCATTCTAATCAGCATTTAATGGTAAAAGAAAATCTCAGAAAGAATAGTAGCATACATTGTAGGACATTGGGATTTATATCATCCATCCAAGAATGTTCCATTATCTGATACACTCATAAATTGTAAAACAACTCAGCAGAAAAAAGGGGCAGGTGTTGACTTTGAGTCCTCTTTAAGGCAACCACTGCCCATCTGTTGAGTATTTGTACCTTTTGCTAGTGGAAATAATGTGTGTGTATGTCAAATAGACAGGCTTAGGAAAAGAGGAAAATGCTACTGACTCATTGCTATGTCATTTGTAAGCAGAGAAGTTAAAATAAAAAGAAAAAAGAAAAGAAATATTATTATTGAATCAATATTGGTAGCACAATAACTTATAAAAATAATATATGTGCATGACAAAATTAATGCAATGAGAACAAAAAATATTGATTGGGAAAAATTATATTCAATATCTCTGGTAAGGGTTGATATACATAGGGAAAGGGAACTCATACAAACAAGTAAGATCAAGAGCCATTTCCCCCCAATGGATATATATATATATATATTTAAAATGTTATGAAAAAAGTTCACAAAAGAATAAATAAGTATTGATAAAAATATTAAAGACTGTTCTAAATAACTAATAATTTTAAAATATAACTAAAAACAACTCCAAAGGCTTACTTCATATCCAGGAATTGTCAAAGATGACAAAAAAATGAGAATAGTCAGTGTTGGAAAGATTGTGAAAAGTAATTCATTGTTGGTAGAGCTATGAATTGGTCCAATCACTCTGGAAAGTACTTTAGAATTATGTGATCCAAGTGACGAAAACATCCATACTTTATGATACAAAGATCCCACTTTTAATCCTATATCCCAAGTAGGTTAAAAACAGAAAAATTCTGTATATACCATAACATTTGTGGAAGTACTTTCATGATAGCAAAGGATGGAAAATAATGCAGATTCCTCTTTATTAGGAGAATGACTAAACAGATAGTAGAACACAAATATAAAGGAATGTTATTGTAAAATAAGAAAAAAAATGAGTAGGAAGAATTCAGAGAATCATGGAGCAACTTATATGAACTGAAGCAAAGTGGAGCTGGCAGAATAAAGCAAACAATGACTCTATCAATGTAGATAGAAAAAGCAACAATAGCCAAAAGAAACTGAATTATAATATAATTATAATGACCATGTCTAGCTCCAAACAAAAGATGAGAAAAGGAAGGCATTTGCTTCCTTTCTTGGCAAAGGTAGATTGCAAACTATGTGGAAAATTGTATGTACTATCAGACTCAGTTGATATTTTGGTTAGTTTTGATGAACTGTTTTTTTTTCTTTTGTAATATAAGAAATAATTGTTGGGTAAGAGGGAGAAGGATCATTAAACATATTAAGCCTATGTGCAAATAATATGTATCCATACAAAAGAAAAAATTTAAAAGAATAAGCTGATTTTTTTCCCTTCCAGCTTTACAAGGAGAAAAATCTCCCTAAGCTCCTTTTGCTAATGGGAAGCCAAAATTCTCAACCTAGAAAGCTTCTATTTGATCAATTAATGAGACCCTGGTCTTCAATCCATAACTATGAAAATTTAGTTTAGTTTCATTAATTAAAGCAATTTATTTTCAAATATAAGAAAAGAATACATCACTGTAGCTTTTTCTTTAAAACATTTCAGATTATTGTGCTGAATAAATGACCCATCATGTAAATTTCCTTCATATCTCCCCTTTTCAGTTTTCTTTTCCAAGTTAATTTTGAGATGACCGAAATGAATTAAAACAATACGGATTTTATATGAGAAGAAATGCTAATTCCTTAGGTAATCTGGGTGATGTTGACTCTATTACTAACTCTCTAGAAACCAAAATTAGTGTAGCAATTGATCTGAAAATTATGTTTTTAAGAGGTAATGAGGGCAGCTAGGTGGCATAGTAGATAAAGCACCAGCCCTGGATTCACGAGGAACTGAGTTCAAATCCAGCCTCAGACACTTGACAATTATTAGTTGTGTGACCCTGGGCAAGTCACTTAACCCTCATTGCCCAGCAAAAAACCAAACCAAAACAAAATAAAACAAAAAAACAAAGATAAAAACAATGAAAAAAAGGTATTGATATTTATGTTACTTGGGGGTGGGGTAGGGAGTAAAGAGAGTGGGGGAATGGGGGTGAGTTGGTAGAAAGACATGCTTCACCAGAATAAGAGAACATTGGTTGTCATGGAAAGATTCTCCAGAGTTGCTCACTTCTCAAGTCAACATAAATATCTCATACTTGCCCTGAAAGCCAGCAACTACTGACTGTTGGCTTTTCCACAGCAAGTTTTATTTTCATTGACACATCCCAGAGAATTGAATGGCTGTCCACAGTACAGTTACTAAATTGTCATATTGTATCACAAAATTTAATGTGGAGAATAAAGGTAGGTAAATGAGGGACATGAAATCTGTCTTAGAATTGTTCCTTTTTAGTTTGATTCTGATTTTTGATGGGCAAATCCCCACACCCTGTTCTCCTGAGTTCTTCACCCTTCTATAGTACCTATCTGAATATGATCCAAGGTAGTTAAATTAATCAATCAACCACCATATACTTAGCATCCATTCTGAACCCAAATGCGCATAAGGATCTTTTAGTCTAGTTGAGGAAACAAGACAAATGCCAAACAAATTGACTCTTGAGGCTTCTCATTTAACAAACTCTATGCCTTCACTCATTGGGGAAGGGGTGGGGGAGGGGGGTTGAGGAATCTATCTTCATCAGTGTGTGAAAGTATTCCGGAAAAGGTACATAGATTTTCACAACTGTCTTAGAGTTATGGCCTTATATCTACTTGTTATCCTATCCTGCTACTGCTTCTTTCAGGACCACTTGACCTCCATAGACTATGCCCAGTATAACTTAATTCATTTAGCTTTGGAAGCACTTCCCTGGGCTCACACTATCCTGATTGGTATTTTAGTCAATAAATGGCTCACTATATCTGGCTATAAGTTCCCATTCCCAGCCATCTTCTTGCTGTCACACATTTAGTACCACACCCCCTTCCATCTCTAGTTCTAAGAATAGTAATTAAATTAAATTCTATCATTACTTCAAGAAGGATGTGAGAACTGACTACCATATTGTTTCACTCATCATCTCTGTGACTTCCCAAAACAAAACAGCCTTCCTTTGCCACCGCTCCCTTTTACACACGGTCTTCTCTTGCTAGAAATGTGGAGGGATGACATGCTTTTCTTTATGTATCCCTAGCATTTAGCACATAGTAGGCACTTGAATAAATGGCTTTCATTCATTTCTACTTTGACTTATGCTTCTGTGGCAAAGAAATTCTTACATTTTAAAGAAGCTCTGGTTGATAGGGATAGAACCAAGAAGCTAAAATTTCCCCAGAAGTTATAAAGAATGAATATAAGGTGACATTTCCATTTTAGGGGAATTTTAACAATGTTAAGCTGAAGGAATGTGCTCTGAAAAAGTAACTGATAGCCAGACCATCATAGGCCTAAGCAAGCTTAATAGGAATCCTATTTCCTCAAAGGTTCCTAAAAGGAATAAAATCTCCCCATTGGAAATCCATTCTTATTTGGGGTCCCAGGGGTTAGGATTTAGGCAATTCCTAGTTGGATTTGTGTTTTCTATGTTTCTGTCTTCTCTTCCCAGACATGTTTGTTACATCACAGTACATATGCAGTAATCTAAAATATCTTGTTCCAAACTTCCCTTGTCCTGACAGGTAATGGAAGCAGTCAGCAAATGTCATATTCTGCAATGGTGGGAGATACATTTACCTAAGCTATTACTTCAGTATTAGCTTCTAGAGCCAATTCCTTTTTTCACTAAATAGAGGAAAGGAGCTGGAAAATGAGACCATTAACTGGCATGGGAGAAGACAGATCTAGTTCTATGTTTTGTTTTGGGGGGCCCTGCATTTAGTCCAGCCAGAGGGTAAGGTGAAGCAAGAGACTCTGCCATGTTGTTGAAATCATAGAACTTTATAACCAGGGTGTGGAAAGCAGTATTGTATAAACACCCTAATGTATGACACATGACTAAGTGATAAATCTTGACACATTTACCAAACAAAGTGAAAATCTTCATTTGTCTTAGGGAACGGGAAGTGCTCCCATGTGTTCGGACATCTGTACACTCAACATGTGGCGATTATTGTGTAGAGAAATAGGAGCCCGTGACTGCTGTAGTAAATTAAGTCTCTATCGATTAGTACCTTTCTCCATGTCATGCCTATCCTTCTCTACCACCTACCACAAATGGAAGGATTCATAGGATTGTGGTTCTTGAAAAAAGAGCTTTTTTGCATCACAATCCCAAGTAACTTGGTCCAAGCAAGAGTTCTGAACTATCACACTGGCTCTGTCTTAAGGATACCTCCAGGATTTTTTGACACACTGTTACTGTATGTTTACTTAAGCACTAAAATTAAATACACATAATGAAGCCATCTGTAGCAAACAGAATTAATAAGTAGAATACCATATTGCTGTGAAGATGTATATTCAACAAACACAAAGCACACACACACACACACAAACGCACACATACACAAATGCACACACACATACATACACACACCATTCATTCTCTTTGGAACCTGGCATTTCTCAGGCTTTGCTGTGTACATTTGAATATGTCCCAAGTTATTTTTGTCTCAGGGGATTACTTACTGAGGCTGGAAACCTTACCAACAAACTTGTCCCATAAAATGCTTTTGACTCCATGCAAGAGAAATTCTGTTATGAAAGTATAATGTAATACACACATGTTCACTAATTTGTTTGGGAAATTGGTCAGATGGACACTATGAAATACAAACTATTATTTTCTATTAAGGCAACTTTTTTTAGGTGTTCAGTCTTTCTTTTCTTAAACCTACTTCTACTTCCCTGTCATGGATATATATTAACCAGTGTTGATTTGATTTGATTTCCAAGACAAATATGGGCCATACAAAGATAATGTTGAGCTATCAAGGTCTTTCTATCAGAATTTTCTTGAAAAGCAAAGAAATAAAGTAAGAAGCAATCATCCCTGAAATGTACCTGGACTCTATACAAATATAGGATGATCTGATTATTTATGCCATTTCAGCCAGGCCTATGTTTGTCTTTATTTCACAAGCAAATTTCACATCAGGATGGTGTTCATAAAAAGCTTGACTGAGGCAAGGAAACAGAATTTAGCCTTTGGACTATTTTGTAGGGGTTAAACTGGAGTTCAGATTCATTTCTTTCATGTGGCCCTTTGATAACACAGGGCACAGACTGATGAGTGTGAAGCAATGCTACTAGTCTTTTGAAAATGAACATGCCACTCCAGATGGTGACGCTCCCTATGGATGTGCATGGATAAACAAGCCCTACTATAAGCAATGCATTCTTCCATACTGCTTGCATGGGAGCACTGCCAGTATATTGCCTATTGGCTCTACCTGGAGAGCCTTGGCATTTCTCGTGACTTTGATTTGTGGATGGTATAGATTACTTGCCATTTTTGTGTAAACAGCTATATCACACACCTAATATTGGCACATCAATGGATTCTGTGTGTCACTTAGAAAAGCAACAATGACAACAGCAACAGCAGCCCCAGCAGCAACAACAACAGCAACACAGAGCTGCAATTTATTATTGCAAATTATTATTGCTGCAATTTATATTTATATCTCAAATGGATGGGTGGCAGTAAAGTGTTCTTTCTGCCCATTTGGTCATGACATGGTCTACTCCATAGGTGACATAAAAGTATAGCCTAATTGTTTTGTTTTGTTTTTGTTTTTGCAGGGCAATGGGGGTTAAGTGACTTGCCCAAGGTCACACAGCTAGTAAGTGTCAAGTGTCTGAGGTCGGATTTGAACTCAGGAACTCCTGAATCCAGGGCCTGTGCTTTATCCACTGCCCCACCTAGCCGCCCCCAGCCTAATTGTTTTTATCAGTTTTTTAAACAAATTCCCTTTCCACCTTATTCACACACAGGTAGCCAGGAAAATTATTTTGTTAATTTGCTGGTTTTAATTATTTCTGCTTTAATATCTTTTCCTTCCAAAATATTTTATTGATCCTCTTCTTTTTTAAATATTGCTGTCATTTATCAATTACTTTCTTTTCCCTAACTAACCACCCCTTCTCTCCCTGAAAAAAAAAACAAAAAACTCCTGAGAGAATAAGATCATAATATAATAGCTTTAGAGCTAGAAGGGATCTTAAAGGCTAAAGCTGCTGGTGGGTCTACCTGCCTCAAGTATCTCCCCACCCCAATCTATCCCCCATTCAGCCACCAAAAGTGATTTTCCTAAAGCATAGATCTGACTACATCATTCCCTTACTAAATAAACTCCATTGGCTTATTATCCCCCTCCAAGATCAAATTTAAAAATCCTTTAGCCCTCTCCTATCCTCCTTTCTTACACCTCATACCTGCCATATACTCTTCTCTTCCTTTCTTTTTTCTTTTTTTTTAGGGCAATGAGGGTTAGGTGACTTGTCTAGGGTCACACAACTAATAAGTGTCAAAGTGACTGAAGTTGGATTTGAACTAAGGTCCTCCTGAATTCAGGGCAAGTGCTTTACCCACTGTACCACCTAGCTGCTCCCACCTGCCATATACTCTTAGAGGTAGTGACAATTGGCCTCTGTGATAGTCTCTGAATAAAATACCCTATCTTTTGACTCTGGTCATTTCCTCTGGTTGTCCCTTATGCCTAGAATGCTCTACATCCTCATCTCTCTCTGCTATCTGTCCTGGATTCTTTTAAGTTCCAACTAAAATTCTGTCTTCTACAGGAAGCCTTTCTCCAAGCCCCTTAATTCTAGAGCCTTCTTGATTTTAATTATTTCCTATTTATCCTGTATATAACTTATTTGTATATATTTGTTTGCTTATTGTCTCCCCCATTAGACTATGAGATCCTCAAGGGCAGGGAATGTCTTTTGTCTTTTTATTATAATCCCAGAGCTTAGCACAGTGCCTGGCACATATTAAGTATTTTATTACAGGTCATTAGAAAAGGGAAAGTTAGCTTTCTTTTTTTATGTGCCTTGCCTGACATCATTGGATAATGTTACCAAGACAATAAAATTTTGCCATAAATTCATAAATTGCATGAATTCTCTCATGCCTTCCCCCAAATTACTTTGCATTTACTTTATATTTACTTGTCTGTGTATCTGTCTTATCTCCTAAGCAGACTATCAACTCCTCGAGGGCAGGGGTTGTTTCATTTTTGTTACAAATCCTTAAATCATAGACAAGTGCCTGGCACAAAGCTGATATTGAATAAATGTGTCCTGAAATGTAGTCTGTGGCAGTATAATATGTTAGATCCAACATCAAAGCCAAAGAAAAGGTTACTAACAAAGGATTTCAGATAGTACACTGGATGAAATGATTGAAATAGGCAATAAGTAGGAATTAATTTGCAGGTTCCCAACTTCAACTTCATCCTCATATATGGTGATCAAAAATAGCTCCTTAGAGCTCTTCTTCAAGAACATTAACTCTTTCCACAAAATGTAATGGTTACCCCCAAAAAGATAAAATCCCCTCTTCCTTCATGTGACATTTTCTAGCTTTCTCTCTAATAATTCTTTACCTTCATAGTTCCAGTCTTGAGATCTCATAAAATTACATCTGAATTCAGATTAGTCTTTATGTAGGAAAGGAAAATATGAGTATCTTGCCCCTCAAAAATCATCTTTTGTTTACTCTACTTAAATTTTGCCATAACAACCCTTGACAGGCCTGTTTAGGGTCCCATACATCATCACTGCAAAAGAGCTTTCAAAATAGGACTTGAATGAATGCTTCTAGCTACACTGCTTCTTTGAATAAGAAATTTGCAACTATGTTCAGAGAGCTTCCATCACATGGAGTCCTTTGATGGCCCAGAGTCCCCTGCTTCCCACAGCACTTGAGGCCAAGACTTAAAAAAAAAATAAAGCCTTGGAACAGTTAGTGGCTGAGAAGTAGTAAATCTCTTCTTGTAAATCGCTCTTAAGCTGTTGGCTAGGGAACTATTTTCTGTTTGTTGAAGTAAATGTTTTTTTGCGGGTCTGAGAAAGCTCTCCTTGGACCTGCTAGATTATGCATAGTAGCAGCACTGTGTCACTACCAGTACTTTGCATCTCTTCACTCTGAAACATCTGTGTTTAAGTTGCTCTTCCTGCTGCTGAGAACATCCTGCCATAGCGAGGATTAAAGCATTGCCAAGTAGGCATTGACTCAATAAGCCAGAGCCGTTCCAAAGGATACACTGCAAAGGAGCAGTTTACAATCCATTGTGCCAATGATCTGCTGATTAGCTGAGCAGAAGGGGTCTGAAGGGCCTCCTTGAACCCAAATGGATTTCAATTAGGTCTTTTCTTTAATACTGCCGGAAAATAATGTTTATTTAAAAACATCGTTAAACTACAAAAAACAGCCACAGCATCAAAATCAATTCTTTGAATGCCTGTGATATGCATAGCATATTCTATGGGGTTTGGCAACACTGAACTGTTTGAAATATCCTGTTTGCTTTCCAGGCCAAACACCAGTTATAACTCAGGTTAAAGGAGGTGTTCAAGCCTTGGTCCCTTGTAGAAGTGAAGGTAAAATGGAAAGAAATCAGGATGATGGATACAAACCTCTATCTGTAAGCTTTTGCCTTTCATATTTTATTGTTTTCCTTTTAACTTTTTGAAACTGGAGTATTAAGCCTAAAAACAATTCTGTTTGAGGAAAATAAATTGCACTTTTCTGATGAAAATGTTAGGAACGCCACTAATCTTTATTACAGTATAAAAATACTAAAATATAAATACACATATGTATGTATCTATCTGTCTATCTGTCGGTCTGTTTATCTGTCTGTCTATCTATGTATCTATCTTCTAAAGAGAATATACTATCTGTAGAGGCAGCTACAGCTGCCTCTGTTCTTAGAACTAGGAAGTTCTGATTTCAATTTCTGCTTCCAACACATACTCACTGTATGACACTGGGCAAATCACTTAATCTCTCAGTGCTCTAGGGGACCCTCCAAGATTCTGAGTTGCAAAGAGGATGCCAACTTGCTTTGATAGAGGACTTTCCTCACTGGGAGCTATGTCAATGACATCACAGGTCAGATCACTATTTCTATCCTTTCTCTCTCCCATAAGTTAGAGTTCTAGCAGTGACTTTAAAATATCAGATAACCTTCTTTTTCTTTCTTTCTTTTTTTTTTTTGGCGGGGCAATGAGGATTAAGTGACTTGCCCAAGGTCACACAGCTAGTAAGTGTCAAGTGTCTGAGGTCAGATTTGAACTCAGGTTCTCCTGAATCCAGGGCTGGTGCTTTATCCACTGTGCCATTAGCTACCCAAATATCAGATAACTTTCAATCCTTCCATAGTGCCTACATGATTATACCTAATTTCCTCAGTCTGTCATTCAGATATTATTATATAGTAGACATACATTGGATTTTAAATCAACAAGACCTGAATTCAAATCCTGTTTCAGATACTAATAACGTGTGACTCTTGGCCACTTAACTTCCATAAGCCTCAGTTTCCTCATCCGAGGATGATGAATGTTGGACTTGATGATCTTTAAGGTCCATTCCAGTACTCAATGTCTGATCTTATGACTTTCATAATAAGATTACTTCTACAACCTATATTCGCCAACATCCTTTTATAGAACCACTGCTCCAAGTAACTTAGTCTCTCTTCCAAAATATTTTCTATCTTATTTCTATCATAAATCATCCATACTTTTTTATCACTTCAATTGTATTTTCCCTCCTAGATAATATATACAATTTAAGTCCTACCTCTTATTAACCCTAAGTAGTGACCAAATCAATCGACAGTGATCTCACCCTCTTTTGAACATTTATTATCTCTACCAGCATACTGCTTTGCACTATATCTTATATTATTCTCTTATATTTTTCTTATCCAAACCATATTGTAAACTCCTTGAAGTAAGGAACATTGTTTTATGTTTCTTTTATAAGACAGCTCCTCAAACAATATACACAATGACTACAATAATGTAAGCAGAAAGAACATTAAAGTGAAGCCAAATTCTGAGTATATGCAAGAATCAAACCTGGTTCCAGAGAACAGATATCACAGAGTCAAAAGATTTCAGAGTTGTAGGGATTCTCAAGAGCCATCACAACCTAATCATGCCTAAAAGAACCCCCCAACCCAAATATAACACACCTGACAAGAGGTCTTCCAGACTATGCTTGAAATTTTCAATTGGGGGGAATGCACTAGCTCCTAGAGCAGCCCATTTTGTTTTTGGAGATCTCTGATTGTTAGGAGTCTTTTTCCTGATTATCAAGACTCAAATTTCCTAAGAAATTCCATCCATTGCTCTTGCTTCTGGTCTCTGAAGCCAAAAAGTAGCTTCTATCCTTCCTTCAGGTTTTCAAGTACTTTAAGATAACTATCATGCCATCCCCAGTGCTTTTCTTCTCCAGGTTAAACATCCTTAGGTTCTGTCAACCAATCATTATGTGGAATGGATTTAAGACTTTTAAATTTTTATTTATTTAATTTTTTTACCATTACAGTTGCCTTTTTCTGGATGCTCTCCAACTTATCGGCATCCTTTCTAAAATGTGGCCTCAAACTGACCCTAATGCTCTGATCATGCTGGAGTATGGAGGTTGGGATGCAGGTAGGGGTGGCAATTATCTTATTCTTATAAGCTCTACTTTCCTTAAAGCAGCCCAAGAGAGGTACAAGACAAGTATCCTTGCAGATTTAGCCTATACTGATGTTTCCTACACTGCCACCTATGGTTACTCTGAGGTTGGCCATGTGGTGGACAGGGAATACTTCCCTGTTTTTCTTTGTTACAAAGGAGATATCAATGTGGCAGACAGTGAGATATCTAGAAATGATTTATGCCAAAATAAAAGTTATTAATAAAACTTTTTTTAAAAGGTCAAGGAGGTCTGTATGCTCCTCTAATCTCAGTTACAAGGGAGCTTAAGCTTGGTGGATCTCTAAAGCATGGTAATTATGAGTTGTGCTGGGCCAGGCAGATTATATGTCTATATTAAATTTGGTATCAATGGTGTGAGTCCTCCAGAGTAGGGGAGCCTCTGTGTTGCCTAAGGAGAAGAGAATTAATCCATGTCAGAAACAGAGGAAGTCAAATCTCCCATGCTGATCAGTCGGTAGTAAGATTGGGTCTGTGATTAGCACCTAAAACTTCTCACCTGAGAAAGATTGGGGGCCCCAGTCTTAAAAATAAATACAGAAAGATCAACCCTTCAAAAAAGCCAGAAAATTTACCAAGTTTCTGGTTTCAATAATTACTACTGCTACTAATAATAAATAATGACAGCTCATACCAGAATCTTGCACATATCATGTCCTTGAAAAATATTTATTATTTTATTATTTTTTGGATGAGAATAGTTTTCTAACAATTAAAGTAATCACTAGCCAGAGGAGAATAATTTATTTTCTATACAGGATCCAAGCTAATTTCAAAAGATAATAATTCAGAAGGAATATAGATATGAGAAAGAACTCTGGATTTAAAGCCAGAGATCTTGGGGTCAAATCCTGGCTCTGCTATTTCTTATCCTTTTGACCTCATGCAAAGCCTTCACCTCTTAGGCCTCATTTTTTTTTATTGGTAAAATGAGAGTTTTGCATTAAAGTCTGAAGTCCTTTCTAACTCTAAATCGAAGTGATGAGGCAGCTAGGTGGTCCAGTGGCTAAAGCACAAGCCCTGGATTCAGGAGGACCTGAGTTCAAAGCCGGCCTCAGACACTTAACACACACTTACTAGCTGTGTGACCTGGGGCAAGTCACTTAACCCCAATTGCCTCACTAAAAAAAATTTAAAAATAAAAAAATAAAATAAAATAAAATAGGAAGCATGGGAAAGTTCCTCACTCAGGTCTAAGTCCTATGATGATAATGAGAGTTCTTTCTTTCTCCCCACACCCACTCTGATCAGGTACAAAGGGTAACCTGCTTAAGGATTCACAAGAACACTCAAAATTATTAATTAATTCACATTGAGATGGGTAGATATTTTTATCCTGAGTTTAAAAATGAGGAAACTAGCAGGTTGTGTTGTTTTTTTAGACCACCCAATGAGCCTGAGAGAAAAGCTAGAACTGAAACTCAGACGTTCTTGCTTCCAATGCCTACCATGAGACTATTAGGCTTTTCTGCCTCTCCCTGAAATATAGGAAAAGTTATTTTAGCCACAAAAGGCCAAACCTCAGAAAGTTTAGCATTCTGTTTTTCATAAAGTTCCCAAAAATGTGGATGCTTATCTGAATGTTATCTGAACTATTCATATCTCTTGGGAGAGAATAATTGGACTGGAAATTTCCTAAGAACAAGCTTTCTTGTAAACTTTCCAGGACTGTCTGCTTTTGGTCAGGCTAGAAATATCTCTCCTCCAGGCCTCTGACCTTCTTTCTGCACTTTTGCGGATGATGACGATGAAGACAGTAAGGCAAAACATAGTGGTGAAAAATAATGGGAACTCCTCTATGCTCGCCTTAATAGTTCAACTCATATTTTGGCCAAGTTTTGAAAAGCATTGCCTGTCCCCCAAATACATTCTCCTAGGAATGGTTGAAAGTCTTTTTAGGTGCCTGTCAATCAGGTGACACCATTCATGCCTAAATTAAATATAAAACATTCTTTTGTCTTTCCCTACAGAAAATAATATCATTTTAAATAATATAATGCTATTATTTTCTTAGGGAAACAAACATATAGAAGCCTAGCAAAGGGACACCAACCCTGGAAGAATGCCCAGGGTGGCAGAGGAACCAAAGAAGGAAAGAAAATGAAAAGAAATTAAATATAACCCAGAGAAAGGGAAATTAGGGTATAAGTGTGTCAAGATATTAAATCAATTGCTTCCTGATACTGAGCCTTTAATGAATAATTGGTGTTTGAATATTATAGCCTTATGCTTAGAATGCATGTGGCTTTTTTGTTTATTTGTTTTGGTGGAATAGCAAGTATTGACCACTTTTGCAGATATTGTGGAACTTTTAAAGTATAGTTGTAGATTTTCATTTTTAAAAGCTTATTGATCACTTTCCAGGAAAATAGAATTCATTTTAAACTAAGGATATTGCATTATACTTCCCTCTCTATATACAAATGCTCTCTCTCTCTCTCTCTCTCTCTCTCTCTCTCTCTCTCTCTCTCTCTCTCATTGTGGTGGGATTGAATATTCTGTGAGGGTATGACTATGAAGATGCAAACATCTGACTGTCGAGTGAAGTCTTGTGAGATTACGAGAAATTCACAAAATGCTATGGAATTTCTTTAGCAACCCTTCAGGAAAAGTGTTTTTTTATTATTTAAAGCTCACCTGAATAATTGATATATACTGTTGTTTTGTTTGTAAAAAGCAATTTCTCCTGTAGTATGATCTTCCTTTTGTTTAGCGAATTTACTCTTTATTCCTGAAAACTTTAAAATATAGATTTTTATTTATGGTCAGATTCTATATAGATAAGTGGAATAGAGAAGCCAAGAATTAAGCAATGAATTCAAGGATTTCCATAATTTGGTCTCATCCATCCTGGCCAATTTTTTTTCCCACTCCTCCCTCAGATACATTCTGTTCTAACCAGGCTTTTCTCCCTACCCATACTTCCCCACAAGTCTGTGGTAGATTACAAACTCTTTGAGGGAAGGCACCATCTCCTTTTTGCCTCTTCTTTATTGCAGGTGCTTGGTAAATGTTTAGTTGAATTCCAAGATTTTGCCCATGCTACTCCTTTGCCTATTATTTCTTTTCCATTCCTCTCTACCTAGTCAATCCTTATCCACCCTTTAAACGTCAGCCCCAGGCATACCTTCCAATCACTTCAGTCCATATTGATCAATTAATCAATAATCAATCAATAAACATTTATTAAGTGCCTACTCCGTGCCAGGCACTGTGATCCCACCCTACTTTCCCTCTTCGTCGAAACCTGGTCTGTATGACTCAGTATGAGGTGAAATCACATTCACTCTTGCATTATTTCACGTGCCTGCAATTTCTCCATCAAGGTTATAAATTTGCAGGGGAAAAAAACTCATGTTTCCATTGAATCTGTATCAGCATCTATTACATCACTATTTCAATAGTTGATAGAACATTTTAGAAGTGGGTGAGACCTTAGAAACCATCTAATTCAATTTATTAATAATTAAACTCGAGCATCAAGTGACAGTTTACTTATCCAAGGTCATTCAGTAACAATAGCAGATATGGGAGTTGAACCCAGGTCCTCTGCCTGACCGGATAGGTCAGTATACCTTCTACACTCTTATGCTGCTTCTTGTGTAATGAATATATACTTGTTTAATAAGTTAATTTTTGGTGAAGCCTTCTTATTCCATCAATGTAGAGAACCTGGAATGCAGGGGGGGAAAAACCCCACCTCCATAAATACAATTACTCTATACAGTTAGTTGCCTGAGGCACTGAGAAGTTATGTGTATTGTCACACCACAGCAAATAACAAAGGTAAGACTTGAACTCAAGTCTTCCCAATTCCAAGAAAACCCACCATCCACTAATATTTCCTCTCAAGTGAAATTATAGTGCCATAAAATATAGAAAATTCAAGCCATCATCACTACTTTTAACTACAATGACAGAATTTCACTGGACATTTATTGATACGTGCTTCAAATCTTTACTTTATTTTGCCATTGTGTCTATTAAATAGTCTAGGACCATATATTTGAAACAAATCCCTTATCCTCATCATTCTTCATTCTTTGCAGGTAAGAATAACAATGGTCCACACTAAATGAACATCAGTGTAATTCAATTCAATAAACATTTATTAAGTGCCTCCTATGTGCCAGATACTGTGCTATCTAATGTCAATAGGATCTAGAATTTGTTTGGATAGAAACGAATTTTGATTCACTTTATGAAATAATAAATGACTTATAGCAATCACTTTCCCTTTCTTTAACCATTCCCTAAATCAGTTTTAGGACTATCTAGCTATGATAGCATGAAGGATTTTAAAAACATAGATTGACATTTTAAGTGTTTCCTCAAAGCACAGTACTCAGCAAAACCCTTCATCATAGTCACACATCTGTGTTAAAATTGGTCTTCCAACTAGAGGGACTTTTCCGCCCCAAATCGAAACACAGCTTCCTTTTTCTGCACAAACAATTTTTGCTCCAAAGCTAATTCACATTTTCCATACAAATAAATTCTCCTTTTTCCTCTAGGTCCTAATGCATGTAGGTGTATTTATCTACTAACAGGCCAGCCTTATTTTCTACAACTGCCCATCAGAAAACACACACACACACACTGGTTGAAGGATTATGCGGATAATAGCTCTCAGAATTACCCAGCAGTTGTCAAATATCCCAGGATCATGTTGTGTGAATGGATAGCTGGAAAAACCCAGGAGTATCAGATTACAGGAAAGGGCTGCTATTTATTTATTTATTTTCTCCCCTCCTTCTGTAACTAATTCCAAAAGCAGACCCTGCTTAGGAGTCTGACTACAAGAGAACAAGATAAATTCCTCAAAATTCTAATTGGAGAACAGTTGACTTAATTGGTGCCCATTTGGCAGACAATGGGAACAGAGCACTTGTTGGGTTTGATGGCACCCTAGGGGGATATAACCTTGCAACAGGCCAGAAAGCTCACAGGGACAGATTGTTTCCTGAGATGAAACCTTGAGACCAACGGATAGATTAACCCTACAACTGTCAAGCTCCATTAGGAGCAATCAGTATAGAAGATACAGCAAGGGTTAAACATAGGAAAGTGAATTGACAATAGGGGCATACAAAGGGGAGTGGGGGAGAGACAGGCATATATGTTAATAGCGAACATAAACATTTTTCTTTCAGGTTCAGATGCAGCACTGATGGGTCAGAGATATTCATCAGTTTGAAGTGTTAAATGTCAACTATTATGAACCTTAACATTTCTGGTTACATTTGCTTATTGATGCAATCTGGTGGTGTGAAGAAATTTCTGCATTATCTGCAGTATTCAGAATAAGAAAGTCAGTGTGACATAGCAGATTCAGGAGCCCTCTTTAGCCACTAACTAGCTGGCCAATTCAACCAAAGGAACCTTTATTAATTTTGTCCTGTGGACAAAGGCACTATGCTAGGGATTAGAGATAGAGGCACAGGATACCTGCCCTCAAGATGCTTAAAATATCTGGGTGACTGACCAAGTAATTGAATCTTTCTGAGTCCCTCAGTTGATTGTAAATTGAGGAGGTTGGAACAAATATTCCCTAGGGGAGCATCTATATTATTCTGTGATGCTATGTCTGCCCTGATATTTAGAGAAAGAAAACATATACACTAATAATGTACATTAATGTAGTACTCTGAGTAAAAAATACTCTCAATACATGAAGAAAACATGGGATGGGCAAAAAGTTACTGGCTCTTGGAATCAAAGGACCTACGTTCAAATCTTCTCTGACACTCTAGATTTGTGAACCTTGGCCTGTCAATTAACTTCCCTCAGCCTCAGTTTTCTCATTTGTAAAATTATAGGGTATGATTAGAAGGACTTTTAGGTCTCTTTTAGCTCTAGCTCTATAATCTTATCATCTTGTTTGATGTCCATAATATGAAGATAGATAAATGGTGCAATAATTTTTATCTCCATTCTAAAGATAAAGAAATTGAGTTTTAGAGAGATCAAATGGCAGAAGTTAGATCTCAAATCTATTATTCTGGTTGAAGTATATGAAGATACATCAGTACACACATTTATATATGCTTGTACACATAGATGTATGTACAATGGCAGAGACAGAAGAATGTTAAAACCTGGAAACAACTGAATAAATAAATTGATCAATAAATAAATAGATAAATATATAAATACAATTCATAGAGTAAATATTTAACTAGGGCATTTATAGAATAGGACAATGCAAAAAGATGCATTAATTATGAAATATGCTAAGAAAATAAGGTTTCCTTTGGTTTAGAGGAGAGACATATTAGGAATGTCATCCATAATATTTCTCAATTCCCCAAAGTTCAGATATCAGGGATCACTCATAGGAATCACCACTGAAAGGATAGTTGTGTTTTTTTTTTCTTTCTACAAGGAGGCCAGAGTTCTTCTCTGTTACCAATAGCTCCTATTGCTTGTTTGGATTATACATGCTTTATGGTTAGTGAATGCATGTAACATTTTTATTATAACACAGAACACATGGTCAATCTGTGTATGTAACAAGAAATAAAAAAATAAATAAATATAAGTAAGCAAAAGGACTGTACTCAATTCACATCAGGATACACAAACTTGAGGGATGATCACCCAAAAACACATGACAGGAAGTTATGAAACTCAATAGTTTAAAATGTATCAGAAGGAAGAAGGCATGCATATGGAGATTAGAGAGACAAAACAACATGGATGTTTCTTATAGACATGCTTGCATACAAATATTGACCACATTCAGTTATCAGAGCCTGGAACAAAGTAAAGAAAAGGGAAATATTATCTCAGGGGTCATATTTATAGTGACTGGGATCTATCCATTAATTACTTAATTTTATAGCCTTTACCAACCTCAGGAATACTAGAATACATGACAGGCAGTCATTTTTATAGCCTAATTCAGGGTAATTCCAGCAGCTATATTTGAAGACACTGAAGAAACCAAAAAATAATTATTTTCCTTTTGTTCATGGACTTTTCCTGAATATATTGGAAATGAAGTCAGGAACTCTAGATTAAAAGCAACACAGAAGTCTGCAACAAACTTGACCTTTAAGATGGAAGGCTGGTGAAATCCATTTTGATCTGAGTTCACCTGTCTGCCTTTCCCCCTCTTCTGAAATGTCAGTCTTATGGAAAAATTTGGTTATGTGAGATATGAAAAAATCTGTTAGGTAGAATGAGTAGTAGGTCAGCTATGGGAAGTTGCACGATTTCTAACCAGGAAGTTCAATTTTGAATCAAGGGAAGAACAAGGAGAAGTAATTAATGTAATCTAGGCTATTATCATTTGGTCTAAGATACCATTCATTAACACACATGTCACTGCCGCTTGTGGTGATGTGAGATTGAAAAACAAAACAAAAACTTCTCTGTGAATGAATGGTATTAGATTTTATTGGAAGAAGAAGAAGAGGAAAGACAGTATGAAGAAAAAGGGATTTTCTGGCCCAAATCAATCAAAATAAGGCATTTTAAACAAATAAGATGTTAAGTTTTTTTCTTTGAATTTTCTGACATTTGGAAAAAAATCTGATCTCAGATTTCAGAGCTTCATTTTTTAGCCATTTTAATTTGCATTCTAAGGGTGTGAGTCTGCCTGGCACTTCTCATCCCATCACTTTTCCTTTGGTTTATCCTCAAGCCTCCTAGTCACTGCATACCTGCAGTGCACCTTTATCCTTTTTTCCTTGCATCTCTTATACCAACCCCACTCAGCCCCAGGGCTTGTCAATTTTATGATTCATGGGTATATTTTACTTAGGTCCTGACAAAGAAGGTCTTGAAGTAATTTAAAAACAAGTATTTCAGTTGGCATGCTGGGTGAAAAAAATCCCTATTGACTGGTCTAATCTTGTATAATGTAATCTAATAATAAGGCCTATTCCCAGAGGCAATGCTCAATAGATATTATAGTGTTAAACATGTTTTACACAATGTTCTGTAACACATTAAGTGGAACACAACTGTCCAGCTAGTTTCTATTTACCTTGGTATATGAATATGACATTCATACTTCTAAGATGTCATCCTTTAAAAAAAAATTCTTCAAGATCTGTATTGAATTCAATAATAGGAATAACTGACAGAGCACTTTAAGTTTTTCAAAATGCTTTATATAAATTATCTTATTGGTCCTCACAACATTCCTATAAGGTAGGGTTCTGTTATATGTCCTTTTTATAGATGAAGAGACTGAGGCTAAGGGAGGTTGTCACTTGCCCAAAGTCATACAGCTAATAATTGTTAGAGTGGATTCAATATATGAGCTCTGATAACTCTGTACTACTTCTGAATCTCCTTAGGCCTCTGTCTTCTCATATGTAAAGTGAAGGGACAGGACTAGATTACCTCCAAAGTCTTTTCAGTTCTAAATCTTTAGAACCTATTTGTATGAAAATGGCAATGCCACCATTTCACAGAGGAGGAAATTGAGGCTGAATGATTAAGTTACTTGGTTTGGGTTACAGAATTCAAAGGTATAAAAACAAGGATCAGAACCTACTCCCAAGGCAGCTGGGTAGCACAGTGGATAGGCACCAGCCCTGGAGTCAGGAGGACTTGAGTTCAAATCTGGCCTCAGACACTTGACACTTACTAGCTGTGTGACCCTGGGCAAGTCACTTAACCCTCATTGCCCCACAGGGAAAAAAAAAAACAAAAAAAACCCAAAAAACCTACTCCTTCTGACTTCAAATCTAATACCTTACCTACTACCTCTTGGTGGCATAGTAGAGGTGGTGTTGAAACTGGAGTCACAAAGACCTGAGTTTAAATCCAACCTCATACACTTACTAGATATGTGACCCTAGGCAAATTCCTTAAACTAACTCTGTCTCAGTTTACTCAACTGTAAAATGGGCTAACAATAGCATCCACCTCCTAGGATTGTTGTGAGGATAAAATGAGATCGTATTTATCCAGCACTTAGCACAGCATTTGGCATATCAGTAGTTGCTTAATAAATTCTTGTTTCCTTCCTCTCTTCTTTCTTTCCTTCCTTCCCTCTTTAATAGATTGATAACTGGAAGGGACTTTAAAGGTCATCTTTTCAAATTTCCTTATTTTCCAAGTGAGGAAGCTAAAATTCAGGGAGATTAAATAACCTGCTCAAGTGACACAGATTGGTAGAGTGTGCATTCACATTCAGATTTTCTAAGTGTAAATGCTGTGACCCGAAGTACCACACTGGCCTACTTTTGTCATCCTATCTAAATATAAGTTTTTTGTTATTGTTTCATGACTGAAAATTCTTTAACCTGAAATAATTACATCACGTGATAGAAAACTTCATAGATATTTTTCTTTTATCCTGAACATCTGGATATTCCAATATAATGTAAGTCCCTTGAGGTCAGGTATTGGGTTTTTTTTGTTGTTGTTGTTTGTTTGTTTGTTGTTTCTTTGCATCACCAGGACTTAGCATAGAGGTTTAACAAGGTATATGCTTAATAAATGTTTACCAAATTGATTTGTTGCCTTCTTGTACAGTTTATTAATATGAGCGTAGCCTTCAAGCATTTTAAGTATATCTAGGTTAAAGAAAATGCCTGGTCTAATAAGACTTAGAGACTTCCTACTCCTACCAAGTTAAGATTTTCACCTCTCTCACTTCCCCAAACCAATTATGTAGGTCTCAGTTTTTTAATGAAGGACTTTGGAGAGTGTATTAGGGGTTTTTATTTAGTTTTTGTTTTATTTTCTTGGACCTGTCCAGAAATGGTGGGGTAGTTGCAACTTTTCATAATGGATTCTATTCTTTCATACTTTAAGTTTCATTTTCTAGTGATTTTCTTATTTTTAATACTTTAAAAAAATAGGCTCTGGAGCTTGGTTTGTTTGTTTTTGATCAGCCAAACAAGCCTACAGAGCAATACTTTTTTTTTTTTTTTTTGTGGGGCAATGGGGGTTAAGTGACTTGCCCAGGATCACGCAGCTAGTAAGTGTCAAGTGTCTGAGGCCAGATTTGAACTCAGGTACTCCTGAATCCAGGGCCGGTGCTTTATCCACTGTGCCACCTAGCTGCCCCCCCCCCCCCGCCCCAGAGCAATACTTTTTAAAGTATAGTATAAAGGAATTAAAGCCACACATAGATTGCCTTCCCTTTGCAAAACAAAAATTATGGGTCAGAGGGTCTGAAGGAAAACAATTCTTTAGGGTTAGCAAATATGGAGAATCAGAGAGGAACTTTGGACAAGCATTCTCCCATTTTCAATTTCAAGCCAAGGTCCCTAAGCTTCTGCTGGCAGAATAGCTGGAAATATCTGAAGATACTCACTTAGAATGCTTCTCTATCTATATCTGCAAGGAACAATCCAAGAAACCACCAGAGGACATTTGTTTTATATGAACTCTAATTATAAAACTTCCATATTCTTTTAACGTTCTTTATACTTTGGCATTCTCTTATCTGGTGTTAATAATTCTTATAATATTAATAATAATAATAGCATTTTATAATATTTTAAGTCTTACAAAGTGCTAGTTGTTGTTTTATTAATATAATCTCATTTGATGTACAACACAACCCTGGAAGGTAGGTGTTATTATGACTTCCATTTTATAGATGAGAAAATTGATGCAGACGAAGATTAAATGGCTTGCTCAGGTCACACAGTAAGGATCACCAGTAAGTATCTGAGGATGGGTTTGATTTTGGGTCTTTCCAACTTTAGTCCTTTTGTTCAATCCACTGTGCTACTTTTGCATTTTTAATTCACGTACTACTCATACATAGTTTTTTAAAAACTTCAATTGTGGGGGAAGCTAGGTGGCACAGTGGAAAAAGCACTGGCCCTGCATTAAGGAGGACCTGAGTTCAAATCTGACCTCAGACACTTACGCTTACTTGCTGTGTGACCCTGGGCGAGTCACTTAAGCCTCATTGCCCCATAAAAAACAATAAAACAAAAACAAAAAGACAAACCACTTTGATTGCATATGTGGAATAATTTGGCTAAGTCACCAAGGACAATCTAGAATAGATCAGCATTGTGTCAGGTTTAGGTAAAACACTTCTTTTTGATTTGAACATTTAGTCCATTTCTCCAGTGGAAGGAGATTTATTCTCCACTGCTCAGCCTGGAAGGGATATTATATCTCAAATTAAATAAGATTTTCTGCCTCAGCACAGAAAAAAAAAAACTGGCTACTGGTAGCTGATCATTACAGGTAATTCTGTATATTGTTTTATACCAGTGATTTCTCTGAAGGAAGGATTACAGTGGAGTTATATACATGCTCATCTTACCCTCAGGTAAGGTTTTCCTTTAAATATATCCTTTCCTACCTGAAAAGACTAAGTAATTACTACCTTGCTAATTGATATTACCAGTGTATTATTATTACTACTCCATGTAAAGCTTATAATCTAATCCATGGGTGGAGATTCTGCTTGCCAAAACCCAAGAAAAAAGCCCTAGAGATTTGTGTCTCTTTCTCCTGTTCTGAAGCGGAATGAAATTTCTACTATCCAGTATATACACAAAAAATTGTCTGTATTGATATGTCTCCATAAAAGCATTTTAGACTCAATGTTTAATGATATACATCTTGCCAGCCCTATTTACCTATTCTAAAAATGTCCTCAGTAGGTCTGAAGCTGTTAACTGGAGATCTGGAATGTATCACAATGCTCTTTAGCCAAGAATCATCTATACCTCCAACCCTTAGAATCTCCCTTGTGCTACATTCCCACATTCCAACTGTCCAGTACATCTCTACTTGGAAATCCTATTGTCATCTCATGGTCAACATGTCCAAAAGGGAATGCTTTGTCTTGTTTACCTGTACCCTTCTCTCATCCTTGCAAACCAGTCCTCTTAAACTTCTTTCCATTCAGGATATCTCTTCTATAATGAATAAGTCACCAGATATTATTTTGTAGTGGTTCCCCATTGTCTCTATGCCAAATTACAGAATGCTCAGTCTGGTGCTTAATAGCTTTCCACAATCTACCACCCAATTTCCTGTCCAATCATTTCTTCTTATTATCCTTTACTCTTTCTCTATTTTAATCAAATTTGCTTAACTTGCTGTTTTCTTTACATGATATTCCACCTCCCACGGTACCTTACCAAGATGGTGGGTACCCTATGTTTTACCTCACCTCTTAGTATCTTGCTCTTGCCTCCTAAATGAGGCCTTTCCTGATCACCCAAGTTGTCAGTTCTCTCTCCTTCTTGAAATTAATTTGTACTACTTTGTAGATGTTTGCTGTTTACCCATCTGAATACAGGTCACAAGCCCCAGTAGAAGCTAAGCTCCTCTCAAAGGAAGAAACTTTCATTTTTACATCCTGCAAAGTCTTGTGCACATAATAGAGAGTTTATAAATGTTTGTTGAATTGAATTCAATCTTCCTTAAAATTATTATCTAATCCATAGGTTTTGAGAAAAAGGAGGAAAAGAACCTCAGCGTTCATTTATAGAGGAGTCAACTGAAAGGTGAAAGAGGTTTTTTTTATTTTTTAATTTTTCAAATGTCTCAAACCTGAGGAATAGAATCTAGAGCTCCAGACTTCTGGTACAGAGCTCCTTCCACTCCATGTCTTCCTTTCTCTTTCTTTATATTCCCCTGTCCATCACCCTCATCCAGAACCTTATTGCTTCATCCTTAGTCGACAAAACCTTGTCATATATCATGGAAACATAGATTTAATGCTTGAAAGGAACTTACAGATGTTTTGTTCTAATCTCCCATTTTACACATGAGGAAACGGAGACCCAGAAAGGTTGAAGGACTTGAACAAGGTCCTATAGGGAGTAAACAACAGAGCTGAGGTTTAGACCTTTGTCTTCTGATTCGATATCTGGTGTTTTTTCCACTGAGTTCCTTGATTCCTATGTCCATACAACGCTTCCTGTAATTCCCCAGCAGACTACTCTTCCTAAAATATCATTTTGAGTGTGCCACTTCCTATCACTCACCCACTTTATCAGATCCATATTTCTCCAACTTCCCAGCCTCTCCACAATCTGACAGCACTGTGATAAAATAATGGGATTTGGTAGATGCCCAGGGGCCCCACCTGAAGATTGATTTGGAATTGATTGAATTAGGTGAGACTGAGAAACTGACTGAGAACCTTCTTAAGAACGATTAAATCAAGACCACACCTGGCTGGCCCTGAGTGGGGTGTTGTTCTCAGAGGCTGTGGACTAGGGCATCAACAGGAGACCACCCTCAACCAATCAGTTTGAAGGACTTCCCCTTTTGGGGAGGGAGACAGAAGGTGGCTCGCTGGATCTTTCTTTTTTTTTTGCTCGGACTTCAACTTGGCAGCAGAGAGAGAAAAAAGGAGGGTCTCTCTTTTCATCTGATACATCGGCTTGGTGGCAGAACTTCACATGGGCTGCTAGGAAAGGAGGGTTTTCTCTCTGTCTAGACCAAATAGATCTAAGCTAGGGTTTTCCATTCTCTCTCTTCACTAACTTCTAATACATTTTAATAAATACTTAAAAGCCTAAACTCTTGCTGAATTTATTAGTCATCTTAGCCAGTTTCCCCCCAAAACTGGGGGGGGGGGAGGTAAGGACCAACACTAGATTTTAAACATCACATCACTGTGGTAAAATTATTAGAATTTGGTTGACTCATTTGGTAGGGGCCACACCGGGCCCACCCTGAAGTTATGTATCCTACTGACATCAGAAGGAGAGAACCAGTCTCTACAGGCAGTTTTGAGGGACCTCCCCTTTTGGGGGAAGAAAATTGGAGACTCGCTGAGGGGCGTCTGAGTCTCTTCTGGACCTCTCTCTCTTCCTCTCTCTTCTTGCTTTCCCGTGGTTTTGAGCAGCTAGAACAGATGTCTCAAGTAGTGAGTTAACACAAAAGCCCTGCTTTCTTTAGAATTAGCTTAACTGGAAGCAAGTTGGGGATTGTATAGACTTAGGTTAGAGGTAGGAGGATTATCTGTATTTCTTCTACCCTATTTCCTTGTCTTTGATTTTATTAATTTCACCTTTGCTGTTTACTTTAGTCTCCCTAATAAAACATAAAACCTGATTCATCTGTGGAACAGAGGCTGTAAGGCTCCTTTCTTATTGGCTTGGGAGAAATATCTAAAAAGGCAGTTTCAGAGGTGAGGGAACTTTAAACCTAGAGGTCCCTCATTGTCTCTAGGACCCCAATATTTAGGTGAGCCACCCAATTAACTCTTCATATGTTAAATTTGGCCCCCACATCACCCTACCAACACAGCCATATTTACCATTAACCTTTAATTCTACCTACTCCACTGCAGTCCATTTAATCTGATGCCACCTGAACATTGCTGATTACCAGAAATAGGAGGGGCTTTTCTTTTTCACCCCCACTTCTTTCAACTTGAATAACTTTAAAATTTCTGTTCTCTCTCTCTCTCTCTCTCTCTCTCTCTCTCTCTCTCTCAGTTCACTCTTTATTCTACCTCTTTTATGATGCTCCTCCTAAATACAGTTGTAATTCTGCTTTTTTCTCTTCCCTAAACTCCTATGATACCTGTTATAATCTATGCCCTATAATTTATTAAGTAATTTTATAAAAATTATTTCACACATGTTAATTTTTCCTTCTGAATGAGATTATAAGGCCCAGGTGTGGCTGTACAACAGTGGAAAGATTGCTGAGACCTTAGTCTCGGATATGTTTTGAATGCCCTTCTGAAATGGGCATTGATTTTATTACTTTCATTGTCCAGAGATGGCATATGACCGGCTTGAAATCACACAGCCCATTCTGCATTTACCTCCTGCTCACCTGGATTTCTAGCTCTTGACCTGGGGCCATGAATGGAGAGGACTCACTACATCTAGCTAGTCCCATGTACCCACTATGTGACCCTCTTGCCATGCTGTTCTTTCTCTACTTCCCTCCACCTCACACTTTCCCCCTCTTGCCCTGGGTGAAGTAATTAAAACAATACTGCTGTTGGTTCTCTAAAGAGCATATCATTTCATTGATCCATGTCTCCACTCACCATCCCTGTGAATTTACCTTTCCATGACCATCAATTCCCGTTATCTGTTACCTTCCCACTTAAAATGCAAACTTCTTACAGGCTAGGACTGTATTGCTTTTATATTTAAATACCCTAAACTTAAAAGACAGTCTACCAGAGGGAAGGGAGGTGTCCTGGGAGTATAGGGCTGGCTGGTGGGCATGGACCCTTTGTTTAGTGAGGCATCTCTTGGATGTGACAGCTTAAAACTTGGGGAGGGGAGAGGGTCCTAGCCTGAGGCTGCTGGAGGTTTTGGGGTCAAAGAAAGGGTTCTGCCTCTAATACTTCTTGAGTGACCTCAGTCAGCAAGTACCTCCACCTCCCATTTAACTAGATAGACAGATAGTCCTGTTAGGGCCCACAGACCTACTTCTCCTGAAAAGCTCCAGCCCCAACGTCTGAAGCTTTGTCTTTTTCTGAATGGTTAAGAAGTAGGGTTACTTTTCCTGACAATCTCTCCCTGGAGAAACTGGGTGTTTGGGGAGCCTTTGCCCTGCCCCTCCCCCCGGAGGTCAGAGGCTAACTTTCCTTTGTCATTTTCTTCCTGTACTGGCCTTGGATTTCATTGAAACACCCATCCAATAAGCTTGTCATCCATGCCTCTCCTTGCCTCAAAAAAAAAAAAGTGTTTCATAGATATTTTTCATTAATGCATTCAGTCATTCTATTGTTTCATGTATGTTAATTTTGCCTTTTCAACAAGATTATCAGGGCCACAAATGTAGGAATCATGTTGAAATTCTTTCATCTCTAAGACAACATAGAACCGGGAATGTAGAATTCAATCAATATTAGCTAATTCATTGAAGAATTTGATAATTAAGACTACAACTGCTTGGCTCCTTCCTACTAGTATTTCTTTGGGCAAGTAACAACCTCTCTGGGCTTCAATTTTCTCATCTATAAAAGGAGAGGGATGTAACAGATGATCTCTAAGGTTCCTTCCAGTTATAAATCTATGAGCCAATAAGTCTCTAACTATACCTATACAGGTATATTTTTCAGAAATAAGCTGTATATTTTGCTAGTATGTAAACTGTGAATGAGTATCCATCTATTAATTTCATGGTCAAATTTGCTCTGAAAAAAATGTTTCATTTAAGTGTCCTGAGTTTATACCTTCTGAGAATCAGTTGAAGGAATTGGGGGTCTTTAATCTAGAGAAGAGAAGACTTACCTGGGACATGGCAGCTGTCTTCAAGTACTTGAAAGACTGTCTTGTGGAAGAGGGATTACACTTGTTCTGGTTGGGCCCAGAGGGCAGAACTTGGATCAATGTGTAGAAACTAAAAAGAGACATTTAGTTTTGATGAAAGGGGGGAAAAATCGCCAACTATCTGACAATTAGAGCTATACAAAGTGGAATGGGTTGCCTCAGGAAATAAAAGGTTATTCTTCACTGAGGAACTTCAAGTGAATGTTGGGTAATCACTTGTACAGTATTATGTAGTGGTCATTCTTTTTTAGCTAAGGGTTTTACTAGATGGTTTTTGAGGCACCTTCCAACTCTCAGATTCCATAATTTTGGCTGTATTAAATCATGTCTTCAACTGGCACATGTTTAAAGGACTTTTAAAGAATAAAGCTATGAGTTGGACTGTGAATGAATGAGTCAGGTGGCCACTTATCTGGAACAGCCTCTATAAGTCTGCCTAGATAACCACTACTGACAAGGTGAAACCTTTTATGCCTAATAATAAAATACAGTTTAGTAAGACTTCCTTCATAGAGACTCAGTCCATGATAATTTTTTACATTTGGTTAACCATGCATTTAATCCAAAATGTAGTCATTTAGCTAATGCATGTTAAGTAGCAGATTAAACTAACATATTTATTGAGCCCTAACAACTCAGGGGTTCTGGCTTAGACCATTTGGAGACAAGATCTTAACTTGTGACATCCTTAAGTGCCTGTCTTAATACTCTACTGGCACTTTTCAACATGTAAAATTATAGTATCCAAATATAAATGTGCAATTGTCACATATATTGTAAAAAATTGGGTGTTAAATGTCAGTTACTGTGTTTTGTTATTAAATTAATACTTGCTGAACATATAAAATCTATGCTATTAAATCTAAATGAAGCCCTTATGTGAAATTTAATTTAAGCATGACCAAAATTACCTTCATAATTACATATTTTAGCTGAAGTTATTCAAACTTGTCTAACATATTTGAATTATTATTTTTAAAAAATAGAAAACAGTTCTTGATTTAAAAAAATATCACTATCATTTTGGTAACTGAGTATCCAAATAAAAGAATTTTCAAGAGGCAGAAAGAGTCTAGACCTGGTTGAGACATAGTCTTTAGATAAGATACAAGAAAGAAATGATTTGGCTATTTTAGCTGTTGTATGGGAATAGTCACTTGTCTTCTCTGCAAATCAGTTTTTGTTCTTGTTGTTATTGATCATCTACAAAATGAGAGGGCTGCACTAAATGACCTTTAAGATTGTTCCCAGTTCAAAAATCCACATTTTTATGAGTGTATGAATGGGTCTTCATACATTCACATATGGCTCCATATTCCCTTTATATTTAAGTAAGGACCCCATTAAAGAATTAGATTTTATCTGACTCATCATTAACCTCCTATAATAAGTCCTATTTGTTTGAATGAGCTGATCATTCAGTTATCTTTGGAAATTTCCTTGAATAAAGTAACTTTTATTTTAAAAAGTTGGATATTTAGCAATATCCAGGCATCCCACATGTGATCCTTCAAGGCCCTTTGTAATGGTGTACCCCTGAATTTTTCTATATTGATTTCTAACCTATGGAGGTGGGGTTTTTTATTTCTTCATGGTTTCTGATCACTTAGTTTTTCTGGACTGGGGTAACCCAGCATGCCACATGTTTTCCTAACAAATTGCATTCGGACACTTTCCGACACTTTCATTATTTTAACTCAGGTAATAATTAGTCACTGTCAGAGGAAGGACTTAGGTTGTGCAAATCAGAATAAATTTACCTTGCTGTAGCAGCAGTCACAAATGAAGCAATAAATTAGAAATAGCAAATTGTTACGGACTTAAGAGATCACAAATCAAAATTGTTCCCTGCAATCCAGGAAATAGTAGAAGGCTGCCAAGATTTCTTTGAGGGCTTAATTTTTCCAGACAACTTTTGGGGTGAATCAATTCTTTACAAATCAGGAAGGTTTCATCCCCCATTCTCAGAATTAAGATTCCCCAGACACTAATCTATTGAAATGACAGGTGAATATTTCTTAAGAAGAAATGCCTTAAGAGGTTTGTTTCATGATTTCTCCCCTGGTATACATACAGTTTTCAGATTTTCTACATTTTCATAAAAATGTTATCTCAATTCAATTTAATTCAGTAAGTAGGTATTGAGAATATACTATGTACCTACAACTGTGCTAGAAATCATGAGGACTCAAAAAACTATGTGTTTATTTTCCCCTCAAGAAGTTGACAGTCTTGTTGGGAAGATGAGACACAAACCAAGGAAAGGATTGTAGAACACTACAAGGCAATAGCTAATATAATTACTAAAGAGGCATCAATTGTATGCTATAGTATTTAGTACAAGAGCACACCAGGAAACTGAAAGATTATTATTGACAGGGTATCTTCACAGGGTGAATAAACTTGGAGATATAACTTGAAGGACTTGTATGATTTAGAGTGAAGTACTTTAAAAATTACGGCATGACAGAGAAGAAGATTCCATAATGACATGTCATGGCATTGGGAACAAGGTTTTAAAAGGTGGGACCAGCAGAGATAAGACTGACTCATGGTACAAGCAAGAGATGAAGGGAGGAACCACAGAGGTTTATAGAAACAGCCTAAGATATTACAGATACAGACCTCTAGTAACTGCATATATTAATATGTTATATAATATTCACCATCCTTATCCACTTCTTGTCCCCTTGCTTAACCTCTTCTTTTGCAATTGATGTTCTTCCTCCTACTCATTCATACACACACACACACACACACACACACACACACACACACACACACACACACACAATCACCCACCCTTCAAAACTATATTTGAAATACTTTTTACAGGAACAATATCCTAACTAATTTCACATAATTCAATACCCTTTCAGGATGTGTATAATCAAGATGTTAATTATGGGTGGTCCAAAGGGCAATAGAAAGCTGTACAGTGACTAGAAAGAGGCTACATTGTAGCACCAATGCTGATTTTCACACAAGGAGTGGCAAAAAAAGATATTAAGAAAATATATAATTAAAAAAGGTCAGTCAATATTGTGATGAAAATAAGAGACAAAAAATAGAAAAGTCTGAATGTTTTTCTAGTAGCCTGGAAATGCTGATGGACCTAGAGAAGTCTAAAGCAGTCAACAGATAGCTACTCCATATATTTGAATGGGGGACACGAGACAAAAATAACTAGGTATATACAAGATATATAGAGAAGAGAAGAAGGTAACTTAAAAAGAGAAGGCATTGGGGGCAGCTAGGTAGTGCAGTGGATAAAGCACTGGCCCTGGATTCAGGAGGACCTGAGTTCAAATCCAGTCTCAGACACTTGACACTTTCTAGCTGTGTGACCCTGGGTTAGTCACTTAACCCCAATTGCCTTAAGAAAAAGAGAAAAAAAAAACAAGAGAGAAGGCATTAATAACTAGGGTGCCTGAGAAAGTCTTCCTATATAAGATAGTATTTTGATCTAGGTCTTGAAAGAAGCCAAGGAGACATAAAGATAAAGGTAAGGGGAAGAATATTCCAGGCACGAAGGACAGACAGTGAAAAAACATACTGACTTATACATTATTCCTATACTCAGATAATGGTAATAGTTCCCCATTTTCCTACTGAATAAAGCCTAAATTCTAAATTATAAGATGTATAATTTTTACTCATTCATCTACCAGAATTTATCTCCCATTACTCTCCAACATACACCTTCTTCTTTTCACATTATTATTCTCTGAACATCTATGCTCATTCCTAAATTTAACCTTATTAACTTTCAATAACTATCCCTGTTTCTTTATTTCCCTTTTTAGCATTTTTCTTCCCTTAATATCACCTCCTACAGTTTCTAACTCTGTTTGCTATCCCTATGTGTCCAGAGCCTTTCATAACATGGTGGCATACATACCATTATATCTATAGGATATAATACATCATGATTTCCAGAGATATTTTTTAAACTCTTCTCCACCCACACTATCCCCAAACAAAATCTTTCCAACTAATTTTCTTTCCTTTCATGCCAGTATAGGCTATTATAACAGCATAATTCTAACTAAAATGCAATTGGCGTATATATATATATATATATATATATACATATATATATATATATATATATGTGAGCACATATAAACATGATGTGCTTCCTTAATAATATTCATGCTTTAGTGGATATCATATTAGCATAATGACTGGTGGTGGGTATTTCAGGTACCTTAAAAATGAAATAGAATGAGGTAAAGTACAATTTTAGTGCTCCCAAGGTCATTTATCACATGGGCAGTTGACTGGCCATACTCCTTAGAAATCCTGAGTTCTATGGCTTTGTGCTTCTGCATACATAATAATGCTGTGTGAAAATGTGGACCAGATTGTCACTTTAAGATCTTTTTTGAATGGAGCAGTTTAGTATTGAAAAGGGCAGAAAAGAGTAAGTGCTCAGAGCTCCTGACAAAATTACTCCAAAAAACTCCAAATATATCCATAAGACAACTCCTAGAGCAGCAGAACCCACAAAAAGAGGGGCTGAGATATTTTTACTGCCAAAGATGGCTTAGCAGTTTGGCAGGAGGGGGCTGCTGTCCTAGAATGGGAGTGATTTACAACCCCACGGTCGCACCTACCCAGAAAAACTGAATATAATCTTTCAGGGGAAAAAATGGGACTTCAATGAAAAAGGATTTTCAGGTATTTGTGATGAAAAGATCTAAACTGAATGGAAAAGGGCAGAAAAAAGTACATTTTGCAAAAAAGGAAAATATTTAAATCAATTATTAAAGAAATAAGAAGGGGGCAGAACCAAGATGAAGGAATAAAGAGAGGTACTCACCCAACCTTTTGGAAATTCCCCTCTAAACAACTTTAAAATAATGCTTCAAAAATGAATTCTAGAGCAGCAAAATGAACAAAAGGATCAAACCCAAGGCAATTTAGGTTAGCCGGAAAGGCCTGTCATCCTGGCATAAGAGCATAGTGTGGTCTACCACATGCCATCCCCAGTGAGCCAGCAGAAAGAATCCAAGCCCTGGTACAAGCCATCAGTGAGACCCCTAAGCATGAAAGCCAGCAGGGGTCCATGTCCTGTGCAAGCCAACAGAAGATTTGGGGGACAACTGAATCCATGGCAGCAACTTTCAGAGCTCTCAACTCACAGACTATAATGGGGTTGGACAACTGGTCAGAAGGAGAATACAAGAAACCCTTAGTAGGCACTGGATGCAGAACTTTGTTGCATTACTCATTCAGGGATCCTGTTTTTAATCCCAGGGCAAGGAGGAACACCAGTACACTAGGACTCCTAATCACTAGGGATAATGGATGATAGTCAGAATTCCAGGGAAAAAGACAGTGATTGTGGTCACTCACAGACCAGAATACAGAATGGGGGAGCAGTGATGATACCTTTCCCTAGGTCATATAATCTGAGAAAAAGTGAAAACTTACACATCCCCAGAGCTAGATATAGAAACAGCTCTGAAAACAACAGAACAAAAAACCTAGTGCTTCAGACAGTGCCTCCCCTATCCCAGCAGCATAGCCTAACTTTAGCATAAAGTTGGAGGTCAAGAAATATGCTGGAAAATGAGCGAGTAACAAAAAATGTACCTGACCATAGAAAATTACAATGGTGATAGGGAACATCAAAACACAAACTCAGAAGAGGACAACAGGGTCAAATGGCTATTTGCAAAACCTCAAAGAAAAAACTAAATTGATCTCAGGCCCCAAAAGATTTACTAGAAAAGCTCAAAAATAATTTAAAAAATCAGGGGGGCAGCTAGATGGCGCAGTGGTTAAAGTGCTGGCCCTGGATTCGGGAGTACCCGAGTTCAAATCCAGCCTCAGACACTTAACACTTACTAGCTGTGTGACCCTGGGCAAGTCACTTAGCCCCCATTGCCCCGCAAAAACAAAAAACAAAAAACCAACAACAACAACAAAAAATCAATAATAGAGGTAGAGGAAAAACTGGGAAATGAGACTGATGCAAGGGAATCATGAAAAAAGAGTTAAGACATTGGTAAAGGAAGCACAAAAAATGCAAAATTATGCTTTAAAAAATCACTGAAGAGGAAAAGCAGTAAGCTCTCAGGATTCACAACATGATCACTCAAAACAACCTCCAAATAATGCCATATGACAATTCCTGGAGCAGCAGAACCCGCAAAAGAATGGACTGAGATCATTTGCCAAACAAATATGGCTTAGAAGGTTGGCAGTAGGGTGCTACTGTACCAGGGTGGGAGTGGAGCTCAAATACATGGTCACACTGACACAGATCCAGTCCCAAGTAGGCTTTGCCAAAGAAAGAGACCCTCAGAGCCTCTGAATCAGCTGCAGCCCTAGTGTCGTCTGGAACTAAGCTCACAGTCTTGTGAGAAGGCTGAGCAGTTGGCTTGGAGGAGATTACAGGTGTCTCTGCTGGTGTTGAGGTGGAACTTGGGTGTTTCACCCCTACTGGGAACCAGGAAGAAGGCTTGAGTGGCTGTGGCCAAGGTGGAGGAGGGGTGTAGGCTTTTTGGAGCTAACACACAAAGTTTTGTTTTCGGGTTAATAAGCAAGTTAACCTGCTGTGGTTAACTACAGACCAGAGAACAGGACAGGTAAGTGAAGAACCCATACCTCCTTAAATTGTACCACCTTAGACCCCCTGAAGCTTGGGACAGTACATCATAGAAGCAGTACCCCACTTTAAGAAGGAGTTAAAAGTCAAGTAAAAGACAGGCAAGATGAGCAGAGAAAGATGCGGATTACAGAATGTTTTCCTAGTGACAAGGAAGATTGAGGTTCACCCTCAGAAGATGATAGCAACATCAGGACTCCTACATCCAAAGCTTCCAAGAAAAATATTAATTACTCTCAGGCCATAAAAGCACTCACAAAGGACTTTGAAAATAAAGTAAGAGAGTTAGAGGGAAAAGTAAGTGAGGTAGAGGGAAAAATAGAAAGAGAAATGAGAGTCATGAAGGGTCATGAAAAAAAGTCAATACCTTGAAAAGCCAAATTAGCCAAATGGAAAAGGAGATACAAAAGTTCTCTGAAGAAAATAATTACTTAAAAATTAGGATTGAGCAAGTAGAAGCAAATGACTTTATGAGAAATCAAGACACAATAAAGCAAATCCAAATGAATAAAATAAATAGAGGGCGATGTGAAATATCTCCTTGGATAAACAGCTGAAGTGGAAAATAGATGCAGGAGAGATAATTTGAAAATGATTGGACTACCTTAAAACCATGATCAAGGAAAGAGCTTAGACATAATCTTCTAGGAAATTGTCAGAGAAAATTGCCCTGATATTCTAAAATCAGAAGGTAAAATAGAAATTGAAAGAATTCACCAATCACCTCCTGAAAGAGATCCCAAAATGAAAACTCCCAGGAATATTATAGCCAAATTCCAGAGCTCTCAGGTCAAGGGGAAAATATTGCAAGCTGTCAAAAAAAAGAATTCAAGTACTGTGGAGCCCCAATCAGGATAGTACAAGTTCTAGCAGCTTCTACATTATAGGACCGGAGGGCATGGGATATGATATTCCAGAGGGCAAAGGAATTAAGATTACAATGTAAAATCACCTACCCAGAAAAACAAAGTATAATCTTTCAGGGGAAAAAAGTGGGACGTCAATGAAAAAGAGGACTTTCAGATATTTGTGATGTAAAGACCTGAACTGAATAGAAAATTTGCCTTTCAAATACAAGAGTCTAGAGAAGCATAAAAAGGTAAACAGGAAAAAGAAAATAAGAAGGGATATTAAAAGGTTAAATTGCTTACATTCCTACATGGGAAGATTATACATCTAAATCATAAGAAATTTCTCAGTATTAGGACAGATGATAGAAAGAAATTTAGACAGAGGTCACAGGAGGCAACTGATTATGAAAGGATGATATCTGTAAAGCATTTATTTTTTGTTTATCCTTTCTTTTTGGTAGGGTGGTTAGAGTTGGGTGACATACCCAGGGTCAAGCAGTAGGTGAGAGTGTCTTATGACTGGGGCTGGATTTGGGCTTGGGTCCTCCTAGGTCAAGGGTCAGTGCTTTGTCCACCATGTCACCTAGCTACTCCATGATAACATCTTTAGGGTAATATTGAGGAGTGAGAGGATTGCACTGGGGGAGGAGGAATGGGAGAGGTAGAATGGGGTGAAATCAAACATGAAAGAAAAAGGAAAGGACTTATGGAGTGGGGGGAGAGATGGGGGAGGAACAGGGCAGTGAATGAGCCTTATACTCATCAGAATTGGCTCAAAGACTTTAATCTCATCAGAGTTGGCTCAAGGAGGAATTAGCATCAACACTCAAATGGGTGGAGTGATTTATTTATCTCTGCAGGAAAGTAGGATGGGAAGGGGATAAGGAAGGAGGGGTGAAAGAAGGAAAGGCAGATTGGGTGAAGGGACAGTCAGAAGCAAATCCCTTCTGAGGAGGGATAGGGTTAAAGAAGATAGATAATAGAGTAAATATCATGCGGAAGGGAATAGGATGGAAGGGAAACAGTTAACAATAGTAATTGTGAACAAGAGAAAAGAAAAAAATATACAAAAATATTTATGGCAATTCTTTGTGGTGGCTAAGAATTGGTGAATAAGGGAATGCCCATCAATTGGTGAATGATTAAACAAGCTGTTGTATATGATTGTAATGGATTATTATCATGCTGTGGGAAATGGTTAGCAGAATGATTCCAGAAAAACCTGGAAAAACTCATATGAACTGATGTATAGTGAGGTAAGCAGGATCAGGGGAACATTGTGCACAGTGACAACATTATTGTTCTATGAGCAATTGTGAATGATTCAACTACTCTCAGAAATACAATGATCCAGGACAATCCCAAAGGAGCTTAGATATCATCTTCCAAGAAATTGTCAGGGAAAATTGACCTGTTATTCTAGAAGCTGAGGAAAAAATAAAAATTGAAAGAATCCACCAATCACCTACAGAAAGAGATCCCAAAAGGAAAACTCCTAAGATTATTATAGCCAAATTCCAGAGCTCTCAGGTCAAGGAGAAAATACTGCAAGCTGCCAAAAAGAAAGAATTCAAGTACTGTGGAGCCCCAGTCAGGATAGCACAAGATCTAGCATCTTTTACACTAAAGAACCAGAGGGCATGGAATATGATATTCCAGAGGCCAAAGGAATTAGGATTACAACCAAGAATCACCTACCCAGCACAACTGACCATAACCTTTCAGAGGAAAAAATGGGACTCTAACAAAAAAGAGGACTTTGGGGGATGTGTGATGAAAAGACCTGAACTGAATGGCAAATTTGACTTTCAAATACAAACCCTAGAGAACCATAAAAAATTGGAGTCAGGGACATGCCTGGGGACATGCAGTGAGTGACTGTCTTGTGTCTGGGGCTGGGTTTTGGCTGGGATCCACCTGGGTCCAGGGTGGATGCTTTGTCCACTGTGTCACCTACGTACCCCATGATGACATCTTTAGGGTTAAATTGAGGGGTGAGGGAAAGCACTGGGGGAGGGGGGCAGGCAGAGTTACATTCCTACATGAAAGAAAAAGGAAAAGGCTTATGGAATAAGGAAAGAGATGGGGGAGGAGTAGGGCATTAAATGAATTTTACACTCATCAGAAAAGACTCAAAGACCTTAAACTCATCAGAGTTCCCTCAAGGAGGGACTTACACACACACCCAACTGGGTGGAGTAATAGATATCATCTGGGCAGTAAATGAGCCTAACACTCATCAGAATTGGCTCAAAGACCTCATCTCATCAGAATTGGCTCAAGAAGGGAATAACATACACACTCAATTGGCTGGAGTAATCTCTCTAACACTGCAGGAAAATAGGAGAGGAAGAGGATAAAGAGAGAGGGTCAAAATAAGGAAGGGCAAACTAGGGTCGGGGACAGACAGAAGCAAATCCTTTTTGAAGAGGGATAGGATGAAAGAAGATGGATAATAGAATAAATATCATGGGGAAGGTAATAGGATGGAAGGAAAACAGTTAACAATAGTAATCATGAAAAAGATAAAAGGGGGGGAAATTGTACAAAAAATATTTATAGCAACTCTTTGTGGTGGCTAAGGATTGAGAATCAAGGGAATGTCCATCAATTTAGGAATGACTGAAGAAGCTGTGGTATATGATTGTAGTGGAATGGTATTGTTCTATAGGAAATAACAAACAGGATGATCTCAGAAAAATCTGGAAAGACTCATGAACTGATGTATAGTGAAGTGAGCAGAACTGGGAGGACAATATGCATAGTGACAGCAGTTTTATTCAGTGAGCAATTGTGAATGACTTAACTACTCTCAGCAATGCAATGATCCAAGACAATTGCAAGGGACTGATGATGAAGCATACTATCCACCCCCCATAGAAAGAACTGATAAAAAGAGCATTTGTGGATTGTACATATATAACCTAGTTGCTGTCTTGGGGAGGGTGGAGGAAAGGGAGGGAAGGAGGGAGAACAATTTGGAACTCTAAATCTTATGAAAATGAATGTTAAAAACTACCCTTACATGTAACTGGAAAAATATAAAATTAAAAAATTAAAAAGAAAAAAAAGAAAGAAGGGGGAGGGCCGAACACAAAGCATCCCCCACCCCCAACTCAAACTCCTTCACACTAAAAAAAAAAAGTTATTTCATAGAGCTAGAAAAATTTGACAAAATTCATCTGGAAGAAGAAAGGGTCAGAAATATCAAGGTAATTAATAAAATTTTAAAAAGTAAAGGAAGGTAGCCTAGCTTTACTAGATTTAAAATTATGTTATAAAGCAGAAATCATCAAAACTATTTGGTACTGGCTAAGCAATAGAGAGGAGGATTAGTGGAATAGGTTAGGCACACAAAGCACAGTAGTCCTGTACCAATCTCCTGTTTGATAAATGCAATGACTCTAGCATTAGGGACAAGAACTCACTATTTGACAAAAACTGTTGGGAAAACTGGAAAATAATATGGCAGAAACTAGGCACAGACAAACATCTTACACTATATAACAAAGTAAAGTCAAAATGGGTACATGATCTAAACATAATGGCTGATACCATAGGCAAATTAGAAAAGCAAGGAATAGTTAACTTGCCAGATCTATAGAGAGAGGAACAATTTATGACCAAAGATGAAAAAGAGAACATTATGAAATGCCAAATGAATAATTTTGATTACATTAAATTAAAAATGTTTTCCACATACAAAACAATGCAACCAAGATTAGATGGAAAGCAAAAAGCTCTGAAATAATTTTCATAGCCAGTGTTTCTGATAAAAGCCTCATTTCTTAAAAATATAAAGAACTTAATCAAACTTATAAGAATACAAGTCATTCCCCAACTGAGAAATGGTCTAAGAATATGAACATGCAGTTTTCAAATGAAGAAATTAAAATTATCTATGTCCATATTAAAAAAAAAAAGTTCTCAATCACTACTGGTTAGAGAAATGCAAATTAAAACAACTCTGAGGTACCACCTCACACCTATCCAATTGGCTAATATGACAAAAAAAGGAAAATGATAAATGTTGAAGAATACATAGGAAAATTAGAACACTAATGCATTGCTGATGGACTTGTGAACTGATCCAACCATTCTGGAGAGCAATTTGGAACCATTTCCAAAAGGCTATAAAACTGTGCATACCCTTTGACCCAGTAATGCCACTACTATGTCTATGTCTCAAAGAGATCATAAAAAAAGGGCAAAGGACCAACATGTACAAAAAATATTTATAGCTGCTCTTTTTGTGGTGGCAAAGAATTGGAAATTGAGGAGATGCCCATCAAGTAGGGAATTGTTAAACAAATTGTGGTATATGAATGTAATGGAAGCCTATTGTGCAGTAAGAAATAAAGAGGGGGCATCCAGTTGGCACAGTGGATAAAGCACCGGGCCTGGATTCATGAGGACCTGAGTTCAAATCCGGTATCAGACACTTACTAGACACTCACTAGCTGTGTGACCCTAGGCAAGCCACTTAACCCTCATTGCCCTGCAAAAAAGAAGAAAGAAAGAAAGAAAGAAAGAAAGAAAGAAAGGAAGGAAGGAAGGAAGGAAGGAAGGAAGGAAGGAAGGAAGGAAGGAAGGAAGGAAGGAAGGAAGGAAGGAAGGAAGGAAGGAAGGAAGGAAGGAAGGAAGGAGGAAGGGAAAAGAAATAATGAGCAGATGGATTTCAGAAACACCTAAGTAGACTTACATGAATTGATACTTAGTGAAATGAGAAGAGTCAAGTGAACATTGTACACAGTATCAACAACACTGTATGATGATCAGATGTGATAGACTTAGCCCTTCTCAGCAATACAATGATCCAAGACAGTGCCAAAAGACACATGACGGAAAATGCTTTCTACATCCACAAAAAGAATTATGGAGTCTAAATGCAGATTGAAGCACGCTATTTTCACTTTTGATGTTGAGTTTTTTTAATTATCATTTCTTCTTTCTTGTTCTTTTTTTTCTTTTGTTCTGATTCCTTTCTCAGAACACATCTAATGTGAAGATATGTTTAACATGATTCTAATGTATAACCTATATCAGATTGCTTGTTGGCTTTAAGAGGGGGGAAGGGATGGAGAAAAATTTGGAACTCAAAAATTACCAAAATGAATGTTATGGGGGGGCTAGGTGGCACAGTGGATAAAGCACTGACCCTGGATTCAGGAGGACCTGAGTTCAAATCTGGCCTCAGACATTTGACACTTCCTAGCTGTGTGGCTCTGGGCAAGTCACTTAACCCTCATTGCCCCATAAAAAAATGTAAAGAATGTTGAAAACTATGTTTACATGTAATTGAAATATAGTAAAATAAGATACTATTTAAAAATAATCCGATGTAATAATTTCTACATTAAAAGATTGGAAGGCTTAGAACATGATATTCCAGAGGACATAGGAGCTTGGATTACAATCAAGAATTACCTGCAGAAAAACAAAGTATAATCCTTCAGGGGAAAAATGGATATTTAATGAAATAGAAGACTTTCAAGCATTGCTGATGCAAAGACCAAAGCTAAGTAGAAACTTGATTTTCAAACTCAATCAGACTCAAGAGAAGAATAAAAATGTAAACTGAAACTTACACAAAGAGGAGCAGAACCAGGAGAGCTTTGTACATAATAATAGCAATATTGTAATTATAATCAATTGTGAAAGCCTCATCTACTCTGAATCAATACAATAATCCAAGGTAGTTCCAAAGTTTTCAGGATGAAAAATGCTATCCATTTTCTGAGAGAGAACCAATGAACTCTAGGTGTAGATTAAAGTATAGTTTTTTTTTCCATTTTAAAAAATTGTTCTTGCTTTTTTGTTTTTTCAACATGGCTAAAATGAACATATGTTTTACTTGACTTCCTATGTATGTTATATTTCTTTCCTTCTCAATGGGTAGGGGATGGACTAGAAGGAAGGAGAAAATTTAGAATTCAAAATTTAAAAATGTAAAACAGCTCAACTTTTAAAAATCAATTGTTTACTTGATATTACTTGTGATATTTTTGTTACTCTTTCTTAAAAAAATAAAACCTGAAAGCTATTGAATGTAAGAAGGTTGACCACAGAAAATTTGAAGCCAGCAGTTCACTAGTATTCTAGTCTTTCATGAATAAGTCTTGTTTTATATGATCTCCTCCAGAAGAATGTAAGCTCTTTGAGGGCAGATATTTTCTTTCTCTTTTTTTGTTTGTATCACAAATGCCTGACATGTTGCTTTGCCCATAGTATGCCTTTAATAAGTGCTTGTTGCATTGTACTATGTTGTTGAATTAAACATGGTGAAAGTTTGCTTATTAGATTCATTAAAACAAATAATGTTTATACATTTCTTTAAAGCAAGGATTGGTTCATAGGAAATAATACACAAAATTCATTTTAAACCCCTCTGAAAAAAATATCACCCTAACAGAGTTAAGTGAGATTTAGCTAAAGTTTATGATTAAAGATCACACTATTTTAAAAGCAACTCTATAGATTATTTCCATTACCAATTAAAAACAGTGCCCTGTGCAATGGTTTGTGTACATCCATTTGTTACTGCCTTAAATGATTGGAGATTTTGATTACAGGCTTCTTTGCTTAAGAAACTAACGTATTTGCAAATATAAATGCATATTTACACACAAATGAATAATGAAAGTTATTTATTGCATGTGATTGAAATAATGGTTGATTTTGGAGTGCCTTTCATAAAACCCACATTAGAAAGGGTGTTATGTCCTGACGTTTTCATTGCAGTTCAAGTAAAATAGTCCTTGGAAATTGTCTCACTACCAAATTGCAATCATAAAGGCATGGGTTCAGACTCGGAGACTCACTTCATCTTGTGAATTTCTGGATAATATATAACATAAAGAGTTTAATTGAATCAGTCAGTTGGGTTTTTGCCCAGAAAAGTGGGAATTTAAATGCTGATGCAGCTTTAGCTTCCAATGACACCAGTCAGCACTCCTTAGATTGGATTGTAAATAATCTTATTCTAGGTATGCAATATGATAGGGAGATGCTTGTCTGTAAACTTGCTAGCAAAAGTAATTAAATAATTCCATCATGTACTAATACATATGAAAAATCACTGACCCCAAAGGAAGATTCGATAAGCATTTTCCTTCTAGCTGCTAGAAGAAAACATTGAATTTTTTCTAGCAGCCTTTATCTTACTTTGGAGTTGCAGTGGCAAAATACAACATATACATACACACACATAAGAAGAACTCAGCAGTTTCCTTAGCAACAGTAGTATCTCTTCCTGACCCATGTTTGAAGAAGTTTGCAGCAAAATGCCTTTCACCCTGATTGGGCCATATGATTCTTCTTTCTTGGGATCAGAGATTTGAGTTTGGTTCAAATTCTACATTTTAAAGTTCATCTTGATCTAAAGTTCTGAACTTCTCAAGTCCTGTAGACTGTGCTTTCAGTTTTATCACTTATATACACAGGAAGAGAACCAGCTGGAGTTCACTTACAGCCTTGGGATGGAGTCAGTAAACAATATAAATAAAATTCACCTTGTGTGGTTCATTGTAGTGACAAGAACTGGTCTTTTTCAAAGCAAGCTATTTTATACTTCAAATGGATAGCCCCATCCCTGCTAATAACTAGAAATACTGGGACACAAATAGGTTTGTGAATATTTACTTAGAGGGGAAAAAAACTTTGAGGATTGCTGTGAAAAATTTTAATTCCATTAAACTCTTTTTCCATAAAAGTACATAATAAATACATGACAAAGAACATAGAGGGACTGACATGCAGTCAGGAAAACATTGGTTCAAGTCCTGTCTCTGATACACATTGACTATATGAACATAATTTAACTTCTAAGTATCCCAGGGCAGTTGTCTATAACTGTAAACAACAGGCAAGATACTGAACCAAATTAATAAAGCAGTTTTAACCCTGAAAGGGCTCTCTCCAAGTAAATCACAGGTGTGACAAAAACAAAAACAAAAAATACTAATTCTAATAAGTTAAGGATTTCTGCCTTTAGCCTTGGGGTATTCCCTCCATTAATGGAGATCTCAAATCCTTGCTGCCGTAGAAAATGTTTTTTTTTTATGATTTTGTGCGGTAAAAAAAAAAAAAAATCACAGCAGCCAGTCATTTGGTGATGAAGCTCCTTAAATTGAAGTTGGTTGGTTCCTTCAAGTTGTGGGTCAGTGAGCTATTCTCTAGCAATACAATAATCCAAGACAACTCTGAAAGATGTATGATGAAAAATGCTGTCAATTCCTGGAGAAATAACTGATGGTGTCTGAATACAGATTAAAGTATAATTTTTAAACTTTATTTTTCTTGAGGTTTTTTTTGTCTCTTTTCTTTCACAACATGACTAATAAGGAAATGTTTTTCATTACTACATATGTAGTATAACCTATATCGAATTGCTTGCCTTCTCAAAAGTGGGGGAGAGGGAAGAAGGTAGAGAATTTGGAACTCAAAATTTTTAAAATGGATGTTAAAAATAGTTTTTAGATGTAATTTGGGAAAATATTATATAAAGAAAAAGATAGAAAAATTAATATTGTTGGTCAGTAGAATGCTTTTTGTTTTAGTCAAACCTGGAAAACCTTGATTTTTACTGGCACAGGCTTGGAGAAACAAGGATTACTCCCATGCTATCAGTAATATTAGAGAAAGATGCAGTGGGGGAGTGGGACAGAGTAGGCCTTATATTATATGCCATATAATCACCATTTATTAAGTGTACATATTTATTAAGAGTACATATTTGTTTTTGTATAGTTTTAGAATGACAGAAGATGTATTATGTTTATAAAATGTTATTCTTATAAAAAAATTGACAGCTATGTTAAACATCCAGGTCAAGAATAGCAAAATAAGATATTACTGAAAAAATATGGTCCAATTTGTTTAAACTATTTTCAAAAACCAAACCATCCATGTAAGAGATGTAAATAAATATTTGACCTACTGTTCACTCCTCATTATGATGACATCAAACATTTGGACTCAACAAATTTGTTTAGCCTCTGCCTGATTCTTCATAGATGTGAAACCAGTTTAACACTTTATACTTAACTTCTATTTTTCCACTGTAAAGTTAGTTCTGCTGTTATCCCCATCATTTTCATATTTGAAGTATAAATTAGGCTCCTAGAATGTTAAAGTTGCAAGGGGATTTATGGATAATTTGACCCAACTTTCCCATTTTATAGGTGATGAAAATAAAGCCAAGAGAACCTAGCCCAGGTTATTTATTAGTAGACCTGTATTCCAAGCCAATAGTTGTTCTAGAAGCATGAACATAAATGGTTGTTTGCTACTGAATTTTCTGCCAAGGAAAATGATTTTTACAATGGTAATGGCACAATAAAATGTCTAATGGGGAACTGATATTCAAGAAAAGACAGGAAGATATCACAAGAGCACCCACTTGCCTTTTACCAAATTAAACCAACTAGACTATATTCTTGTATACTGAAAGAACTATGAGACATGATTGCTAATATCCTTTTCCTTAAAAACGGGTCATGTTAAACTAACTTTATTTCCCTTTATGACACTGTTACTAAACTTAGAGTTACAAAAATTTATATATTTTTAAATTTATAGGAATAATGTAGTTATATTTTGCCTAGATTTCAGTACAGTTTTTGATAAAGTATGTCTTATTTTGAAGATGGAGCTACACTATAATTACCTGGATTCATTTTGCTTGTATTGACAAACTCAAAGAATAGTCATTGATGGTTCAAGGTCAACAAGGCAGGTATTTAGTGGAGTGCCCTGGGGATATGTGATTGACCCTGTACTCTTTAGCATATTTAATTAATGACTTGGATAAACTCATAGATATTGCACTCATAGAATTTGTAGAAGACTGGGAGGGTCAACTAACATATGGGATGACAGAGGAGTCAAAAAAAGATTTTGCCTAGCTAGAATCTCAGACTGAATCTTATCAGATGAAATTTCAAGGTTTTGCCTTTGGTTTGCATTGGACTAGATGGATACTGATTTCCCTGTCAACTTTCAATTTCTGTTATTCTTTGATTCTGTATAAATGCCTATTAATCTCCTGGATGTTCTTTTCTTTTCTTTTTTAAATGTGATATTATCTTTTAATGTATTTTTATTTATTTTATTAAATATCTCCCAATTACATTTGTGTACGTGGGGGGGGGGCAATGAGGGTTAAGTGACTTGCTCAGGGTCACACAGCTAGTAAGTGTCAAGTATCTGAGGCCAGATTTGAACTAAGGTCCTCCTGACTCCAGGGCTGGTGCTCTATCCACTGTACTACCTAGCTGCCCCCATGGATGTTCTTTTCTTACCTAACTCTCTGCTTTCTGAAATGGACGAATGAATGAATGAATGAAATTTAATGAATGAAAGAGAAAAACACTCATGAATCACTTCCTTTATCCCAAGCACTATGCTAGGCAAAAACTTTCAACCCTTAAGTACTTTACATTTAACAGGAGGAAGACAAGATATAACAGGGGTAAGGGGATTTATTAGGGACAGTATTTTGATTTGCAGTATTACAGAGATGGTGATAGAAGCATACGGTACTAGATTAATATAACTTTTCTAGTAACAAAGGCAGCATTAATTTGATTGTGTTTCCAGAATTAGATTATAGGTGGTAAAATATGGTAGCAAGGAATCCAGCAAGAATAATCTCAGGAAGTAAGGTAAAACCAGCCTTGATACAATGTACCACACGAAGCACTCACCAGTCATCAATCACAGTGTGTGGGTTCTGGAGCTAAAAGTGTTAAATCCTCCAGGGCATAATCTCATCCAGGGAGCAAGGTAGCATGAGAAAATAGCCACAGAGAAGTGTAAATTTCTAAATCTAGAAGAATCTGAAATACTTGCCATTTTGTAAAATGGAGAAACAAATGTCAAGATATATAAATTCTATTTTGTTCTGTTCCTATACAACTTTCTGACATTTTCCCTTACTATTTTCTTTCTTACATATTAGCCATGATGTAATTTTTTCCACAATATTTCCAAATGTGTCTTATGTTCTTAGAAGGAGATATATCTGAAAAATGGAGAGAAGAATAAAAAATGGGACAAAGTTTATCTTGTTCTATGACAGTGTAGAAATCTATTTGGCTGCCATAAATATTATGAAATGAAAAACTAAACCAATGCCCTTTATAAAATGAAGGCCACTAGACTCCTGGGGTCAAATTAAACTCTCTGGGCCTAAATTTTATTATCTGTAAAATGAGAAGGTTGGATTGGATGATCTCCCAGATCTCTTCCAACTTTCAATTACACTATGATGTGATCTTGTATCCTTTACTCTCTTTTCTTTCTACATTTTCTCCCTTGACAATTTCATCTATTTTCATGATGTTAATGATCACTACTAAGTGGATTCCCTTCAATAGTAGCACAATGATGTAGTAGCACTACTTCCCAGTAGTGAAGTGTCAGCCATTCAGCAGTATTCTGTCTCAGAACAATAACCAAGAAAGGAGAACCAAAGCTTTGCTGCAAAGTAACCACATTTAAGGGAATACTTCTTACCAACAGCTGCCACTATCCATAAAATGTATATGCTAGTCCAGGTCCTTGGACCATAACTTCTGGGGTTAAATAACTGTGGCATCCCTTTCTAAGATCTTTAGGAAAAAGGGTGGTGGTTTTAAATATATACCTCTTTTGGAATAAATTCACCTATGATGAAACTATCTTTTATACCGTTGCCCTTTCTCTGCCATGGACATTCCTCTGTTCCAGTGTTGAGCCTTTATGGATCCTTTGTGCCAATGCTCCTACCTTACCATCAGGCATTCATTTTCTTTCTTTCTTTCTTTCATTTTTTTTTAATTTAAAATTTTTTTTTCATCAGGTATTTTTGTCTCCAGGCAAATGAATTCCAAATTACTGCTCTATGGGCACAGCCAAAAATTTAGGGTCCATAGCACAGAGAACCACAACAAGAATGTTGTCTTCAAATTTCTGAAGGACTGCCTTCCAGGTGACATATTTGTCTTGATCTTAACTATAAAAACCAAAACTAATAGCACTGCTTAGTTCTTGTATAGAGGTAGATTTAAGTTCAAAATAAATGACAACTTCCTACCAATGAGAGGTATCTCATTGAGAATGATTTGCATACTGAGGTGGTGAGGTCCCCATCAAAAGTCTTCTAGATTAGGCTAGATGCTACAGAAAGAATTCACACACATTAAAGGTGATATCATGAAAACTTCAATAGAACCAAATCACATATTTTTAATTCTATTGTTCAGTAGGAAGGTTTTTAATGAAACAAGGTTTATAGGTGATCACAAAAGATAATTAAAAAGCCATTTAAATTCCATGAAGTTAGGGGCAGCTAGGTGGCATAGTGGATAAAGCACCGGTCCTGGATTCAGGAGGACCTGAGTTCAAATCCAGCCTCAGACACTTGACACTTACTAGCTGTGTGACCCTGGGCAAGTCACTTAACCATCATTTCCCCACAAAAAAAAAATCATTAAATTACATGAAGTTGAAAAGTTTTTGAACTAACAAAATCAATGCAAAGTATAACTCTCAATTGGGGGATATTGTATTAAATATCTTTAATCAGTTTCTGATAGCTCGATAATATATGGAAATAAATGACATATAAAGCTGAGATACAGTCCCTAAAAATATAAGTGGTTAAAAGATATGAAAAAAAACAATTTTAACATATGTAATTTTACATATGGGCACTGTAGGAATTTGTTTTGCTTGACTTATAAATATTAGTTGCAAAGGTTTTGTTTTGTTTTTTTAAATTAAAATTAATTTTATTTTTTTAAGTAATAAACATTTTTATTTATAGTTCTGGGTTCCAATTTTTATTCCTCCTCTCTCTCCCCTCCCCCATCCCTGAGGTGGTTAGCAATCAGATATGGGTTATACATGTATGATTATATAAAACATTGCCTATTAGTTATTTTGTATAAGAAAACTTGAATTAAAGAAAAAACGAAAGAAAGTGAAAAATACTATGCTTCACTCTGTGTTCCATCAATATAAATTCTTTCTTTGAAGGTGGATAGTATATTTCATCAATAGTCCTTTGGGATTGTCTTTGATCTTTATATAATTGAGAATAATTAAGTCATTCATATTTCTTCATCAAACAATATTGCTATCTCTGTGTACAATTGTTCTGCTCACTTCACTACACATCTGTTCATACAAGTCTTTCCAGGCCTTTCTGAAATAATCCTTCTTGTCATTCTTTACAGCACAATAATATTCCATCAAAATATTTTATTTTTATTTTTGTTTTTGTTTTTGTTTTTTCAGAAAGGGAAGAAGGAGGTAAAAAGGAGAGACACCAGATATTTGTTAATTGAAAAAAATGTAAATTAAAATTAAAAAATGACAGTTCTCAAAATAATTGCAAACTAGTAATAATATGAAAGATGTCTTCAACTCACTAATTATAATAGAATGAAAATAAAAATAACTCTAAGGCATTGGGCAAAATGGCAAAGATGGCAAAATATGGTAATCATCAATAAAGAAAGAATTCTAAAAAGACAAGAAAATTAATACACTGTCAGAGAAGCTATGAATTGGCCCAACCATTCTGGAAAGCACTTTTAAATAATTCTAAGAAAAAGCTAAAACTTTCATATTCTTTCCACCAGAGTTCACATTGCTAAATATAAACTCCAAAGAAATCAAAGTCAGAAAAAGATCACATATATACCAAAAATAATTATCATCATCATAGCACCCCTTTTTATAATAGCAAAGACCTTAAAATAAAGTAGATGGCTATCACCTGGGGGTGGGGTGGATGGCTTGATGGCTAGACAAATTGTGGCACAGAAATGAAATGAAATCTTATTATACCATAAGAAAGAATGACTATATTGAATTTAAAGAAAGATTGGAAGACTTACATGAACTGAATTAGAGTGATATGCCTGAAACTAGGAAAACAATATACAAAATGACAATGGGAAAGAATAATAATAGCAAAAATAACTACAAATAAAGTGAAGCTGTATGCTTTGTAAGAATCAATCTTATCCCTCAGAAGAGATGAGAAAATGGATTTCCTTCCCATCTATACAGATGTGGGAGATTATATATATATATATATATATATATATATATATATATATATATACACACACACACACACACACACATATATATATATATATACCACATATACTGTCAGACAGATTTGATGGTTAGTTTTGCTGAAATGCTTTCTTTTCTCTCTTTTTTTGTCATTTTTTGTTACAAGTAATGAATCATTAGGTAAGGGAATGGGAAGGATATATTTGGAAATTAATGTGATATAAATGTAAGTTTTTAGTTAGTGTTTTTGAGGTTTACAAAGTGTTTTGCAAATATTATCTCATTTTAGCTTCATAGCAACCCTCATTACAACCTCTATACCATGAGAAAACTGAGAGAAGTGACTTGCCCAGGATCACACAAGTAGTGACTTAGGCTTGGTTTGAACTCCAGTCTTCCTGACTTATAATTAATACATAGATATAGGCATAGGCATAAACATAGGCATAGATATAGGCATAGGTATTTAGATTGTGTACATGTATGTATATGCATATATATATTTGTGTCATGTTATATATACAAAATAAATTCATGTTATGTGTATATACAATAATTTTATGTGCACATTTATGCATAAAGTACACTTAATATATATTATATATAACAAATTATCTCTTCAAATAAGATTAGTATTTAAAGAAAAAAATCATGCTTCAGGTATGATCCTTTCCAGCATTTAAAAGTCTATGATTACAACTATCTTTTTATTTCACACTGATCTTCATACAATCTATGCTCCTGTAAAAAATATTGTTATGCGATTCCTCAATATTCATTGGCTACCTCCCAATTATATACTTAATGCTATATTAACATCCTTTGGAATACATACTAATGAAGATTTTGGAGGTCTTTCCTTATAGTAAATATATATTTTTATGTTGTGGTATTTACTAAAATATTCAAATGGATCAATGATCTCATAGATTCAAGAATTACTTCCAATAGTACAGACTGAAATATACCAATGCCTACCCATCTTTTAAAAATCTTGGCCATATTTTTCATAAGTTCATCACAAGAGGTCCAACTAATTTGCTGGAAGTCTTTTTTGGGTGTCTTCTGAAATTGAGAAAGCATTAGTAGAGCACCTGTCATCTCTTCCTCTTGCTACTTGACTAGCCTGCCTTCTCTTCCTGTTATACAATGAATGACTTGATAATGCCCTTTACTCGTGTTCTTCTTAGGAGTTCTTTATTTTTTATATACTGCAGTCCCACTTACCATGTTTCTTTCCATTGCACTCTTTGGGATTCTTAACTTTAGTTCTCCAGAGATAGTAGTTTCATTTCTTCCTGCCATATACCAATACTAGTAAAATGTCAATACTGAAAAGCTTAGAAGCTTGAGGTCACAGTAAGAGAGTTTTGTAATTTCCCTCAACCAAATCCAATTAATTCTTCTCTTTTATAGATCTGGGTACAGCTAATTTTCCATCTGTATTATCTGTCATATGTGTATACACACATTTATATGTACTGTCAGATAAGTATATAGATAGATAGACATACAGATAAGTTCAATAATACATGTAAAATTGGGCAATAGACATTCTTTATCCACTTCATCTTTATTGTACTTTATAGTTAGGACAAATTCATTTGAATGATTACAGATCTCTTCCAGGAGGCTCTGAAATATCCTGGGGATTGATGAAATCAGTATAATGTTATTCAAAAACAAGAGCATTTGGTGGACCTCATAGAGAATCCCTCCTCAATTTGGAATCTGAGAGCTTAATTTTCTCTATCATAGTGACATTTGAGAGCATACATCTGATGAGCATACATGTACCGGTTCTATGTTTTGCCTAATGTTGATTATCAAAGGATCGTCTTACAGAGTTATTTCATTTGTGACAGCTTCCAACGAGTCCTGAATAATCTTAATGTATAGACAGGACACAACTTGTGATAAAAGGCATCTTTTCTTATATAGAGAATCAAATAATTTTGGTAAATTCAAAAAAATAAGCAAAACAGGATATCTTATTCTTTACATCTTTCAGATGATTGTGATATAATGAAGATGTTCCCTTGTTGAATGTCATTGTAAAACCTGCTAAAACCTTCATTGAAGATTCTCTCAATTCATGTATAATTGAATGATAAAGATGTTGTATATCTGAGGGAGCAGACATAATTCAATAGTCAGAGTTTTTTTTAAGTTACTTTTTGGGTATTGACAAAGTCTAAGATATTTTACATGCCCTTGACATATTTTTCTCCTTCATTTTCATAATGTAGAGTCTCTCAATATCCTTGATATTTATCTCACATCTATAAGGAATCTCTTTTTCTTATACTTTGCCCAATTTTGCTATCCCCCCCCATGTTTTCTTTAGTGTAATTTCTGCCTCACAATAAGTACCACCAGATTGGTCCTTAAAAAATCCATATATGATAGCTCCAATCAACATCTATGATAAAGAAAGCTGTTTGTCAAAATGACTTTTATGTGGCAGAGTCATGATGGCAGAAGGAAACTTAGCAGTTTTGTTTTAACTTTTTCACATCCTTATCTACAATGAGCAGTAAAGAGAAACAGATCGAATTCTGATTGAAACAGCCAAGAAAAAGTCATAATGAGTCATTTTTTACAGCCTAGGTCAGATCAGGGAGACAGAAAGAAAAGGTTATGGAAACTGTGATGTGGACTGGTCAAGAGTACAGTGCAGCACCCGTAGTGGCACCACAATAGGCATATGAAGCAGCAGGCTATGACTACGACAGAAATATCAAGGAGCAGCTTGATATTACTTTTTTTTTTCTTTTTGATATTACTTTTTAAGGTATTCTCTTCATTGGTTTTTTGTGTCTCTTACCATTTGGCATATTCTGTTTTTTAAAAATGTTATTTTCTTCAAATTTTTTGGTACTTTCTTCATCAACTGTTGACTATTTTTTCATTATTTGTTTCTTCATTGCTGTCATTTCTTTTCCCAATTATTCTGCTAAATTTCTTATTTGATTTTTTGGAGGCAATTGGGATTAAGTGATTTGCACAGGATCATATAGCTAGTAAGTGTGTAAAGCTGGATTTGAACTCCTGATTCCAGTGTCAGTTCTCTAGCCACTTCATTACTTGGTTGCCCCTCTTGTTTGATTTTTAAGGTCTTCCAGGAATTCCTTTTTTGGGGGGGGTGTTGGGGAACAATTCACATTTTTCCTTGAGGTTTTATATGTCTTAGTTTTGACTTTGCTGTAATCTTCTGAGTTTGTGTATTGATCTTCTCTGTCAACATAGTAACATTTTATCATTGGGATCTTTTTGTTTGTTTTTTGCTCATTATTTCCAGGATATTTCTTGACTTTTAAGTTTATATTGATGTTGGATTCTGCTCCCACAGTAGCAGGGGTCATTTTCCCAAGCTTTAAGTTTTTGTTTTTTGTTTTTCAGAGCTATTTCTGATGTTCTTTAAGATTTCAGTTCTTCTAAGGTGGTATGATCTAAGGAGTGGTGTGTTTACTTCTCTCCTGACAAGTTTATATTTTAACTCGTGGTCAGTCAATTGTTTTTCCCAAGTGCAGAATAAAGAAAGTCAGATATTTGCCAATTTGCTCTCCCTCCCAATTACTGCCTCTTAGAATCCCTGAAGTCCTTTAAGATTCAGTTCAAGCACCATCTCTCCAGGAGACTTTCCTGGTTACCCTAGCTACTAGTTCCATCCCCTCTAAGACTATCTTCTAACAATGCTGTAATTATCTTGTACATCTTGTATTCCCCATTTGAATATAAGGTTTTTGAGAGCAGGGACTTTTTTTTTTATATCCCTAACTTTAAAATAGTGCGCCTGATGCAGAGCAAGTCCTTAATAAATGCTTCGTGAGTGATTGATTGACTAGGGATCCTTCTGGGCTGTTTTGATCTCATTATGGCAATTGATTTATAATACTTAAATTTCTGGATAAAAATCGTGTTTACTAAAATTCATTTGTCTCTTTGCCATTTTTAAATTTTTGATTATTTGTTTAAGTAATTGAGGGTAAAATATTTCTGATACTCTATATCTATTTCTAGCTATTATTATTAATTTTTAAGATTTTTTACAAGATTTTAACATATGGAAAAGAAGACTCAATAATAATTCTCATATTTATAGTATTGTTCCTTTTCTTAAAATTGATATTTTAGGGTATTATTTATTTAATCTCTGCCACATCTATTCCCCCAAATTCTTTGTTTTAAAAGACTTGATAGAGTAACATGATGATTTTATATAATATACACATCATTGGCCTCTCTCATTTATTTTTCCTAAGTCATACATCCCCATATATTTCTATAAATCTTCATCCCCACCCCAACTTTTGCATTGAAGTGACCAATATTTAGCATGTTGATTTCATCTGAAGTAGTTTATCAAACTCTTCTAGAATTTCTCTAACATTTTGTCTTCAGCAATAAATCTGAGTTTGTAGTAGCAATTCTTTTTATGGTAGTATTTTATAAAAAATATAAGTAGTAGGGGCAGCTAGGTGGCACAGTGGATAGAACACTGGCCCTGGATTCAGGAGGACCTGAGTTGAAATGCGGCCTCAGACACTTAACACTTACTAGCTGTGTGACCCTGGGCAAGTCACTTAATCCCAACTGCCTCACCAAAAAATATATATATAGTAGTACTGGAGTATGTGATGACCAAATTGCCATGAAATAAAGTTTCTTGTAGGTTCTGGGCAAACATAAAACTGACTCCAACAACTGCTTTCTTTGCCTTTTCAAAAAGAATCATCCCTCCTTTTAGCTTCATATATATATATATATATATATATATATATATATATATATATATATATATATATATACACACACACATACATACATACATACACACATATATGTGTATATATATGAAGATATACACATACATATACATCTATATGTGTATATAGCTATATATATGAAACTATATATACACATATATGAAGATATACGTGTACAAAGCTATATATATGCACAGTTATACATAACATAAACTATAAACATATAATACAAAAATGTATATATGTAATATATATAAACATAAAAACAATTTCTAGGGAGCTGAAAATAATTAAATGTAATTTAAAACCTTAAATAATAAGTTAACTAGCATTACTGAGGTTATAATTTAAAATGGTTATTATAGGACATAAATTCTGAAATAATCAGGGTCATTTTAAGAGAATTTTCCATAGTTAATTCAAGAACCCAATCTTACTCCTAATTTGGTTTATTTTCTCCTCCTTCATGGTCTAATTAAATACAATTTAATTTTACTTATTTTTATATAAAACTAACTTTGGTGAGATCTAGCCTTCAATTGTGACCAATTCTCCTTCATTTTGTTTCTCTTCATTTTTCTATTAATTTTAGCTCTTGTGAGTAATGAGGCAAATATGGGCACTTGTTCTTAACCCTGTCCTGTTAGCACTGGGGCACCTCTTCCTCTGGTACTGATGATCTGTGAGTTGGGGAGATAAGATGGAATAATGGAAAAGGATCAAATTGCCATTCTAGTTATCTACCCTTCTAGAATCTACCATTCTTTCCTTTGGCAATCCTATGCCACAAAGAGAAAAATTCCACAACTTAAGAGGGAGGAAGTTTAGAAAACTACTTGGAGACTCTTGGGAAAAGAGGAATAGTTATATTTTATATTATCCAGAACTATGTGTACCACCTCTTAGGATATAAACAAATCCTTCCTACATTTTACCTGTTTCAAACCTTTTCTTCCTTAAAGGTCCAACATCCTGCTCAGTGTATAGTCTTCATTTCTTACCCCAGAGAGGTGTGATCTTTGAATCCTTTATCCTCTCATGCCATTTTAAGTTTTGTTTTTGTTTTCCTGGGCTATTTTAATATTTCATAGTTAATCTGTATAAGTGTCTTGCCCTCCCCAACTCAATTTAGGCTATAATCTGCTTTAGGGCTATGGACAGTTATCTTTCTTAGTTATGCCTCAGAACCAGGAACATGGTAATCTTTGTTGAATGAAGTTGAGTATTTTCTAAAAATGAAAAGCTACTTTGTAAACTTAAGTCATGTACACAGCACATGTAAGTTGGGAGTGGGGGAACTGAACACAGGATGCTTACTTTAATTATAGCCATACAAAGGATCTAAAGCTAGTTTTATTTTTGAATATATGGAATTATCATACTAAAAAAGAATTGTGTTACACTTTTAAACATCCAGTGCCTGCTAACATTTTATTAAATACGGTGTAAATCCAGCTGCCACCATTTAATAAAAATCTCAAAGGGGCACCTAAAAAGGGGATATTTTTCATAGTTTAATTCTACAGCTCCAACTATTCACTGGCCTCAGCCATATGCTAATAATGTACATAAAATGCCTGCTGATTTCTGTGACTGGTGAGGGGTTGGGGGGGTGGACAGGGTCGATATTTGTGCATGCCTTAGCATACAAAAAACCCCAAGCAAAATTACATGCCACCTGTATAATTTCCCAACACTCACTATGAGGCATCACAAAATAAAAACCTTGTGTTGAACAACCCCAATGCAGCTATGGTTGGTTAATGAGATACACAGAAATCTGCCACAAAGCAAGAGAAGTTAATTTCATTATACAAGTTTCGGAAATAATGACGGACTTGGAGGACAGATATTCAACAGCCGTAATTAGCTTTAAGATAAATCCATTTTGTACGCATTTGGTTTTTCATCAGGACATGCATTTCCACTCGCATGTGCAGTGTTTGAAAGGTTTACATTACATAAAATTAGGGCTGTATAAACTGGGTGCTTCATCTCTTTTTCTAATGTGATTGCTCCTTCCCTCCAACACAGCCGCCAGAATGATAGCCTCCATTGAATGCAATGCACGTCAATAAATACTGAACATGAATGTGAATCAATATTGTGTTAGTATTGGGATTAAGCAAGCTATTTTCTCCTCCTTTTTTTCTGGAAAGATGAATATGAGTAAATAAAGTGAGTGTTTGTCTGAAACTGTGTCTGGGGATTAGGTTTTGTATTTCCCTGTAGAAGCACAGTATACCAACTGGCTTGGCCTTTGCTGGCTCCTTTGGTCTAGTATGGACTATAAAAGTCTGAACATGCCATTACGCCTTTTGCTTAGTAGGAAACAAGAAAACAGGAAGGTGAGCCTCTTTCTTCTCAAGCCAGACAGGTGCAGTTCCTATAGAATTGAAGAGTTGTGCTTCACATGACTTTAAGGAACAATTTATGAAAGTCTAGACATGAATTAAGGATAATAGCTGATAGTTTTGATCTAAGCATGTTATTATGGTAAAAAATATATATGCATATATATGTATATATATAAAACATAGATAGACAAAAAAATCATTTATATAGCCTATTATCATACCAACATCTAGAGATACCTTATAATAATAAAACAATTTAAAAATGAAACTCTAGCAAAAATGTATCTTTGATGATGAATGACTCAGAAAGGGAGACTTAATCTATTTTCTGCGGATAGAGTCAGGAAGAAGAACTTAAGTTTTTTGCAGGATTGTAGAATTTTAAAGGAGGAGAGTGATGTGAATCAAGACTAGGTCAGGAGGATGACCTATGACCCACAGAAAGTAAGAATGAAAGGATTCTGTCTATCCATCAAGAACGCCTATCTTTATATGTCAAATGCTTTATGAATGGGACCCAACTTACAAGATTAGGGCAAAAACATATCAGAGCAATATAAAATAAAACTGTAGATTAAAATAGTTTTTGTTTTGAAAAATCACATTTCAATTCTATGTTAGAGCAAGTTTTGGAAATTTCATGCTAATGTAGAGATAGTTATAAAGCACATAAAAATTGTGAATAAATGGCAGGAAGGATACTTCCTGATGGGTTTCTGTCTTCCCAGAATGGAGTGATGTGTCCAAAATCTCCAAGTGTAACCTAATTTCACAGTATCTTTGGGGTGGGAGAGAGTAAGGGAATTTGGGTTGTTTTTTTTTTTTTCTCACAAACAGGAAAAAATATTTCTTGAGGCAATTTCCTTTCTTTCTTTCTTTCTTTCTTTCTTTCTTTCTTTCTTTCTTTCTTTCTTTCTTTCTTTCTTTCTTTCTTTCTTTCCTTTTTTCCTTCTTTTCAGGGAAATGAGGGTTAAGTGACTTTTCCCAGGGTTACACGACTAGTTAAGTGTCAAGTGTCTGAGGCCACATTTGAACTCAGGTACTCCTGAATCTAGGGCTGGTGCTTTATCTACTGCACCACCTAGCTGCCCTGTCCTAGGCATCTTTTTGCTTCATCTAGCCTGTTGTCATACATTTAGTACCATACCCCCTTACATCTCTTGCTCTAGGAATAGTAATTAAATTAAATTCTATCATTGCTTGGTGCCACCTAGCTGCCCCTTCTTGAAGCATTTTTTTTTTTTTGCAGGGGAATTGGGGTTAAGTGACTTGCCTAGGGTCACACAGCTAGTAAGTGTTAAGTGTCTGAGGCCCGATTTCAACTCAGGTGCTCCTCACTCCAGGGCCAATGCTCGATCCACTGTGCCACCTAACTGTCCCCAGAAGCAATTTCTAAGAGAGTACATTTATAAAACTTCTAAAGTTTCCTAGCACCACAAAATAGTGGAGAACATTTAGAGAATTAAGTCATTGGTGGATTTTTTCCTTACTTTCTTTAGCATCCTTACCAAGATATATGATGTCAAAGATTAGGTGATGGTGGGAAGGAAGAAAGCTCTTGAATTCAGTAGCCCATTTTGAATGGGCTCTTTACTTGTTTGTCTGAATTAAAGCACTTACCTGGATTTAGTTTTTTTTTAATATAAATATTTACTCTCCTTTCTCCAAAAAACAAATCCAATTGTATGTGTACTCAGAGCCAAAATTAGTGAAACAAATAGTAGGTTATTGTAAAACACAATCATGTTAAAAGCATAACAGCTAACATTCATATGGTAGACTAACATCAATAGGTTGTACTATGCTATAAAACATACGCACAAACACATACTCATATATGTGCAAAAGCTCCTTGAAGAGTCATCATTAGATCCCAGGTCTCTTCTCCTTACTACAAAGACAGTACTTTTTTTTTTAACTCCAAGATTTATTTATTACATTTCTAAAGTGCCTTTCCTCATCAAAGCTCCAACACCGTGGCAGTGTGTTAGGGACTACTGTGCTTTCTTGCATAAGCCCCTGGGGACCCTGAGAAGGAGAGTGGATGTATTCTGGAGCTCACATGAAAGAAGGTGGGGGTCCTCTTGGGTGGAACCTGTGCAGTCCAAAATCTAGTGGGGGTGGAGGGGCCATCTCAGAAGGAGGGAGGAGGGCAATATTAGCTGCTGACAGAAACCACCGGGAAGGAGATTAAAATCATTGGCAGGGGAACCTTCTTCAGCTGTTGGAGGAAGAGGATGAGCTCCAGGGAGTCTTGGGCCAGGCTCCAGTTTAATTCCAGAGTCTGGGGTTCCTTCTTTTTCCTTTTCTTTTCTTCTGGCTTGCCTGGGTTCTTCCCCATTTCATATTGAGCCTGCATCCATTTACAATCAGTTTGTTGAAGGACTTCTTAGCAGCCATCTCTGCAGCTTGCCTTATAGCAAACCAGATGAAAACATGCTGCTGTCTTTGTACAATGGCTATGGTACATATCTCACCAAACTGGTAAAAGTGATTTCTGAAATCATTCTCAGTGACAATATCTGCCAAGCCACCAACATATGGTGTAGTAATGATCTTATCAACTTATGGATCCAGGCGAGCCATTGTTGAAACTCATTTTATCTGCCAAAGGATCATTAATACCATAATAATCTTTGATGTCCTGATCAGCAAGAGGATCATCAGGGTCTGCAGGCTTCTCATGTCTGTTTGGGCATGTCTGTTCTACAATCTCCTTTCATCCAGAAGGAATAATGTGAGGGTGATTCTGTTTGTAGTAAGGGGGTGGTCCAAGGCAATTTGAGCAGCATGTCGCTGGTAGCTGGAGCCTTCCCAGGAACTGGCCAACTTCCATCCCAGTTAGAAATCTCTGGCTCAACCTTCTGGGGGTAGAATTCTTTGTTCACATAAAGCTTAGTCATGTCATCCTTAAAAGACAGTCCTGAGGGGCAGCTAGGTGACACAGTGGATAGAGCACCGGCCCTGGAGTCAGGAGTACCTGAGTTCAAATCCAGCTTCAGACGCTTAACACTTACTAGCTGTGTGACCCTGGGCAAGTCACTTAATCCCAAATGCTTCACTAAAAAAAAAAAAAAAAAAAAAAAGACAGTCCTGAATTTCCACAAACCTGAATAGGTAAGCCATATTCTAGGTCCAAAGTCTCACAAACATTTTGGAGTTTGCTGTTAGTTTGGCACACTTCAGTCTTTTTAAAAACACATGCAAACACCAGGTCCCCAGTGGAATGCTGCGCGGCCTGGCACAAATTTTGCATTCTTTTCCATACCCTTCTTTGCTCATGCCGAGGAAGGCATTTTCTCCAAGACATCTCTGACACAGAATAGGCAGGTCCTGGTCCTCCCAGTTCTGCCTATTGGAGGTGTCAGAGTTCAGAGATGACACCATAAGCCAACTGCACTGCCACAGAAGTAGGAGCCTGGTTATGGTGCCTGGAGCAGAGGCTTCTATGATCCTACCAGCCCCTGCACCAGCACCACAGCTCTTGCTTCTTTGCAGCCATCACATCAGCACAGCACTCTTTTGATGGCTTTACTTTGTTGCTATCATTCTTTCTGTGAGATTCTAAATGGATTCCAATACAACAATGCTTTTGATTCAAATATGATACAGTATTTTTCTTTCCATAGTTAATGAAGATTGTGACTATAGTCACACATATAAGAGAATTAGAGAATCAATATAGTTATAGAAATAACTTGGACCCCAAGATATTTTTGCCTGTGCAATATGCAGAAAATTGGGGCAAAAGTGAATTTTAATGGAATTATGTTGGCAATTCAATCATAGTTTTTAAATGCCTCCAGCCTTTCTCTTCTTTGTGAGAACAGAAATGTTTCTACAATTATAAGAGACAGACAGATAGACAGACAGATGGACAGATGGACTAAGGGAGGTAGGGAGGGAGGAAAAAAGAAAGGAAGGAAAAAACAATAGCAATATTAATAGCAATGATAAGTAACATTTAGTGCTTACTATGTGACAGTTATTCTGCAAATACTGTATGATTTGATCCTTCCGCAAATCCTGGGGTGGGGCGGGGCGGTGGTGGATGCTATCATCATCATTTTACAAATGAGGAAACTGAATCAAAAAGAGGTAAAATAACTTGCCCAAGCCAGTAAGTGCCTGAGGAAGGGAAAGAAGGAAGGAAGGAAAGAAGGAAGGAAGGAAGGAAGGAAGGAAGGAAGGAAGGAAGGAAGGAAGGAAGGAAGGAAGGAAGGAAGGAAGGAAGGAAGGAAGGAAGGAAGGAAGGAAGGAAGGAAGGAAGGAAGGAAGGAAGGAAGGAAAGAAGGAAGGAAGGAAGGCAGGCAGACAAAAGAAGGAAGTGATATTTCTGTTTTCTTTTCAGGATCCTGGCCCTGAATGAGTTTAATCAGCTGAGAAACATGACTCAAAAGGCTTTGCTACCCTTTCTAACTCCACTGAGCTCTTGCTTTTTGTGGCCTGGGGAGCAACACACTCTACCTATTTCACTGTGGATTATTTAGAAAGATTCAATTGTAACCTGCGGTTATAGCCTCAGAGAGATCAAGGACAAACATCTTGAAAAAGAAAAAAAAAAGCAATGTGAAAAAAGCATGATTAACTGCCAAACAATTGGCTGATGTGTCTTAATTTAGACTTCTAAAAATCGTTTAAAATCATTTACTTTCCCTTTGCTCCCAAAGGTTGCAAATCCATACTTACAGATAATGTAAAAAGTCATTTCCTGCAACTTATCTTCTCCTTCACCTCTGCCTTATATAATCATCTCTTCTTCATAATAATGTATTACAAAATGTAAATATATTGATAAGAAATTGTATAACTTGAATAGATTTATTCCTTAGATGTTTTGAATTGCAGTCCTCCTATATAACCTCATAAAAAGACTAAGGAAAAACAAAACAAGTACCTGACATTTATATGGTGTTATCACTTGCAATGTATTTTATATATGTTATCTCATTTGAGCCTTTTAGCAGGTATCATTATCCCTATTTTGATGACGGGAAGTTGAGGCTGTTGGAAGTCATGGAGCTTGCCCATATTCACATGAGTGCATGTCAGTGGTAAGATTCAAAACCAGATATACTCTATCCAACTATATCATGTTGCCTTGTTCCTACACTTCTGAATATATATATATATGTATATATATATATATATATATATATATATATATATATATATGTGTATATATATATTTTTTGCTGGACAATGAGGGCTAAGTGACTTGCTGAGGGTCACACAGCTAGTAAGTGACAAGTATCTGGGGCCAGATTTGAACTCAGGCACTCCTGAATTCAGGGCCAGTGCTTTATACACCATGCCACCTAGCTGCCCCCCTATATATTTTTTAAAAGCCAGTCAGATTTAGTGTGGGTGGAGACATTGAACAAACAGACTTCAATTATTTCATCACAAATTCATTTATTTCCTGATCTGGACATTAAAGGACCCTTCCTGATATGAACAAGAGGGAAATTCTTTCTGCTTCAACCCCTAGTTTCTGTTTGCATTGCTTATGAGGTCGGAAGAGAAATGGAAATACTTTATTCAGAAGAATTACATTTTCTAAAAAGTGTTTAAAAATTAAGTGCTTCTTTTCTTGTGGCCAAGGAATGAACACTTAGCTCAACTTATCAAACTGGGTGAAGAGGACAATTCCTTCATACCCCATTATTAATATTCCCCTAAACTGAATTCACATCTTGGTAAGAGTAAATCCTATTGACTACCTTCAGATACCAAATACTTAACTGTGCATGGACAGAAATTTCCTAACTCAAGCTTCTGAACTGCCTAGGAAAAATTCTTAAATTAGCACAGATATCTAGACAGTGAATTCCAGAATACAATGGGGATATTCTACTTTCTTCCTATCCTTGTTGCTGTTATCTTCCAAATACCTGACCTATTCCAAAGGCTTTAATAATCTTAATTCCCATTCATCTACTTCTATCACTTTGGGGGATTTCAATATTTGTATTGATTACCCCTCAAACAACCTCTATTTCCTCAAATCCAATGATCTTTTCTACCCCACTTTAGCCACACAGCAGCATAATTGTACATAAGAACTCACTATGTTTTGGAATCTCAATGCCCCACGACTAGAAACTTGATAAGTGCATTAATTCCTTTTTATGTACACTCAGTCTGGGCTTAGAAGCCTACAAAAAGACTGTTTCCTTATCATGAAATAAATGGATAGGAAAGGAGAGAATACCATGCTCTGAAGTGGAGAAGAAGCCCCCTTTGATATTAAATCATTATGCACTTCCTGAAGCAAGCTCACCACACATGTATGCTCCTAGATGTGGGCCTTCATTGGATTCTCCCTCTCTATTACATAAATATATGCAAAATCAATATAAATTAAAAATGAGATACTTAAGTACATTATAGTTAATAAAGGAAGGTACTAGCATGGAAATCAAGAAAGGCTTTATGTGAAAGATGGTACCTAAGTTTCATCTTGAAGTAAGAAACGTTTTCACTGAGGAGAATTTGAGGTTTGAATAGATTTCAAGCATAGGAAATGTCCCATATAAAAGCATGAAGATGAATGTTGCTAAGCCATTTTGAGAAACAGAGAAAGTCCAGTTTTGTTCATGAGAGAGTAATATAATGAACCTGAAGAAAATTCACTGGAACCACATTGTATGAAGAGATCTAAAGACCAAGCAGAGAAGTTTTATTTTTTAATCCCAAAGGCAACAGAAAACCACTAGAATTTACAGAATAGGGAAGTGACATGGTCACTCAATAAACATTTCTTTTTTTATCAACAATGGATTTTCAAAAGACAAAATACAATCCCTGCTATCAAGGAACATATATTCTACCTTTTCATTTTTATCACAATTTGTTTCCTGCCATGAACTCTATGATCTAGCTACACTGATCAAGAGTCCTCCACCTCATGACTCCATGCTTTTTCAATCTGTTCTCCATCCTTGAAATGCTCTGACCACTCCCACCTACCTATTATATATCTTGGTTTCCTTTGCAACTGATAGACCTTTGAGTTCAATGAGTCAAACCCCATCATTTTACCAATAAAGAAACTAAAGTTAAAAGAAGATAAATGATTTACCCTGAAGTCATAGAATTAGTAAGCATATGAAGCAAGATGTGAACTCAGATTTTCCTACTTCTAGATACTATATACTATCTGTTATGTCACCTAGAAACCTTGAAAGTTACTGTAGAATGAAAATGTTTAAAGATGTGAATTTTCTCTTAAGGACTGCTTTGGCTGCATTCTAAACATTTTGGTACATTGGAACTCTAAATTTTTCTTTTCTTTTTTGTTTTTTTTTTCCATTCAGTAATCTACAGGCATACTGTATCTTATCTTCCTAAAATTCCAATCAGAGATTTAATTTGTTAACTTCATCCTTTTCTAAGATTTGATTAGTCCTAAAAAAGGTCACACTAAAGTCCCAAATTATTATGGTTTTGCTACCTCTCCCTATAATTAAATTAGTTTTTTTCCTTAAGTACTTAGAGGTGATACCATTTGGGCCATATAAAAGTAAATTATTTCATTATTTGTTCTACTTTTTTTGGGGGAAGGAGGGGTTTGCGGGGCAATGAGGGTTAAGTGACTTGCCCAGGGTCACACAGCTAGTTAAGTGTCAAGTGTCTGAGGCCAGATTTGAACTCATGTCCTCCTGAATCCAGGGCTGGTGCTTTATCCACTATGCCACCTAGCTGCCCCCAATTTGTTGTACTTTTAAGCATGATGCAGTTTCCTTACTTATCTCTTTTAGCCACATAATAATAATATTTGATATTTAATTAAAATATTTAAAAATAAAAATATTCAATGTTGTCTTGTCCAAAATCTTGGTTTTCATGTCAGTTTTTCTAAATTCACCAAGGGAATAATAAATTCTGTTCCAATTTCACATTTCAACTATTGTTTCAAGTGTACTTTTTGTAATCAACACATTGTTGGATTCTGCTTTCCAAAACCTTTTTACTATTCTTGTTTTATGGTTGAGTTCATGACTCAACCATATGAATATTAATTGTATTTCACCCTCCATTTTATTATCTTTTCTCTTCACCCCCTCTTTATAAAGAAGAAAATGGTGAAAGAGAAATATGATCAACTTTATTGTTCTCTAATTGAAGTAATCATACCCCACTCTTCTCTCCCCTCTCTTTATCTAATCCAGACCCCAGTTACTGGAGTTACCTTCTTTTCCTCCTTTTAATACCTTTTTTATGATTCACCTGACAAAGGTGAAGTTTATTTTGCTTGGGACTATATACTCTACCATCTCTCCTGGCCTTATCACTGCAAGTTTCGCTGTTCCATTTACTGTATTCCTACACCTCTTTATTTGTGATGAACCCTCTTTTTCATGTATTCAGATAATAATGAAATGCATATGATATATGGTACCCTGTCTCTTCTTCCATCTTTGCAATCCATTTTTTTTGTTTGTTTTTTGTTTTTTGGTGAGGCAATTGGGATTAAGTGACTTGCCCAGGGTCACATAGCCAGTAAGTGTCAAGTGTCAGAGGCTGGATTTGAACTCAGGTCCTTCTGACTCCAGGGCTGGTGCTCTATCCACTGAGCCATATAGCTGCCCCCTGCAATCTTCTTTTAAACCTCATATTTATAGGGCCTACTTAGTTCCTCTCCTCTTCCTCATTTCTTCCCTAGTCTATTACTTTCCCTTTCCCTTTCATTCCTACTCAAAGCCCGGTAAGATACAATGAAACAACCTCCAGATTCCTTTCCTTTATTTTCATTTAAAAATTTTTTTTTGTGACCCTTGAAGATAGCTGGTTTCTGAAAAAACATCTCTCTTCTCTGTCAGAATATAAGCAGTTCATCATTATTTAGACTTTTGCTATTGTTTACATGTATTTACCTTTTAATTTTTTCCCTATCATTTCCTATAGTTCTCCTCTGTTTGTGTTTTAAGGATTCTACCTCACACTTGTCTTTTTTTTTTTTTTTTTTTTTTTTTTTTTTTAGTGAGGCAATTGGGCTTAAGTGACTTGCCCAGGGTCACACAGCTAGTAAGTGTTAAGTGTCTGAGGCCAGATTTGAACTCAGGTACTACTGACTCCAGGGCTGGTGCTCTATCCACTGCCACTATGCCATCTAGCTGCCCCCACTCTTGTCTTTTTAACATGAATGTTTTAAAGGCCCCTAGGCTATTAAAGGATTTACTCCTGTCATAGGATTAAGATAAGCTTTTTTTTTCTTTGTATAAATTACTCTGTTTTAAGGCTTTTTCCTTTTTAATATAATAATCTGAGATTTTCTTTACTTTCAAGTAGTTGCCCAATAATCTTAACCTTAGCCTACCATCTAGCTACAGTTACTTAGTACTTAAACTCTTCTGGCTTCCTGAAATATTTTTTTTTTCTTTGACCTAAAAGATCTGGGTTTTATCTTGGACATAACTAGGGTGTTTTCAACTTGGGGGTTTCTTTCATGAGCTGACCAAAACCCTTTTGTTTTCATTGTGATTTTAGGTACTAACAGATCTAGAGAGTTTTATGGGCAGATTTTTTGAACTATGGCACCCAAATTATTTGCTTAGTCATAGTTTTCAAGGAGTCTTTTGTTTTTTAAGATGTGATTTTTTTCTTAGCAATTATTTTTACATTATCTTAAATTGTTTTACTTTAAAAAACGACATTCATTTTTTTTCTCCCTTGAACCCCTTGTACCCATTTAACAGGGAAAAAAAATAGCCAAAACACTTGTTGAAAATAAATATAGTCAAACAAAACAAATTCTCATAGTACCAATGTCCAAAAAATGTGTGTCCCATTGTTCATATTAGTTCATCATCTTTATGTGTGGAGTTAGGTTATATTCTTTAACATCGGTCCTTTCAAGTCATCATTAATTATTTCATTGATAAGACCTTCCAAATCTTTCAAAATTATCCATTTTAACAATGATGTTATGATATAAATTGTTCTTTTGGTTCTGCTTCCTCTATTCTGCATCATTCCAGATAAATCCTCCAGTTTTCAAAGAAATAAGGCAAACAATAGTATTCTGTTATATTCATAGACCATAAAATATTCAGTTATTCCCCAACAAATAATACCCCCTTAGTTTCTATTCTTTGTTGCTACAAAAAGAACTATTACAAATATTTTTGAATATACAAATTCTGTATATACGAAAAGGTATTGTATATACAAAACCATTTTTTTTTCTTTTTATTGCTTGAAGAAAAGGCTTAGTAGCTGTATTGTTAAGCCAAAAGGTATGCACAGTTTAGTAACATTTGGGAAGTAGTTCCAAATTGCTATTCAATAAGGATGTATCATAGCTCATAGTTCCACCAAGAGTACATCATTGTGCCTGTTTTCCAAAGGCCCCTTCAACATATTCCTTATTTTTGAACTTTGTCAGTCTAAGGGTAATAAAATAGATACTTGGAATTGTTTGAACTTACATTTCTATACTTATTAATGATTAAATGATTATTTTGGGGGTATTTATTTCATATGGATATCTTGAACTTCTTCTCTCAAGAACTGCCTGTTCATATCTTTCAACTATTTATCAACTGAGGAATGGCTCTTATTCTCCTAAATATCAGTTATTCATATATACTAAGGATTCTAACAATTTTTTTCTATTCTACCTCTTTGCTAGATCAATTTTATTTTGTAATAGATACTTTTTTCTTTCATCTTTATTCCAATAGTTATTTTTGTTTCATGGACATATTGAGATCAATTTACTTTATAATATATTTAGGAAAAGTGTTACTTTTATAAAGTTTTATATTTTCTATTCTATGCTCATCAATATTTAATATTTTCCCCTCAAAGTCTCTAATTATGTTGTTAATTTCATTTTACAAGTCTGCTATTTCATTATCCACTGTGCCACCTAGACAACTAATAGTTTGGTAAAAGAGGCACAAAAAATACTGAAGAAAATAACACCTTCAAAACAGAATTTGGCCCAAATGGAAAAAGAGGTATAAAATTTACTAATGAAAATAACTTCTTAAAAAGCAGAATTGCCTAAATGGTAAAAGGGGTACAAAAGCTAATGAAGAAAATAATTCCTAAAAATTAAAATCGGGAAAGTGGAAGCTAATGAGTCTATGAAACCATAAAGCAACAGCAAAAGAATAAAAAAAAAATAGAAGAACATGTGAAATATCTCATTGGAAATAACTGACCTGGAAAATAGATCCAGGAGAGATATTTTAAGAATTATTGTACTAGAAGGAAGAGGAAAGGCAGGGAGTTCTCGAACTCATGACATGAAACATGGAAATAATCCCATAGGACAATGACTGGAGCAACAAAACCCACAGAAGAATGTGCTGAAATCATCTTCTAACTAAGAACAACTTGGAAGGTCAAAGGGAGGGAGCTTCTGTGATGAGACAGGAGTGGAGTCCAACCCCACAGGCACCCTGACACAGAAACAGTCCCAGGAAGGCCTCACCAGAGAAGGAGACCCCCAGAGACTCTGAATCAGCTGAAGTGACAGTGTCATCTGGAACTAAGCTCATAGTTTGGTGAGAGGGCTGAGCCCTTGGCAGGGGGAGACTACAGGGGTCTCTGCTGGTGCTAAGGCAGAACTTGGGTTTTTCACCCCTGCTGGGAACCAGGAGGTAGGCTTCAGTAGCAGTGACCCAGGTGGGAGAGGGGCACAGACTCATTGGAGCTGACAACCACAGCACAAAAAGCTGGTTGATTAGCAAGTTGGTCTGGGGTCATCTACAGACTAGGGAACAGGCCAGGCAAGTGAAGAACCTGATCCTCCTTAAATCATACCACTTGGGACTTCTTAAGCTTGGGATCCTGCAGCCTGGAAACAGTGCCCCACTTTAAGGAGCTAAAAGTCAAGTAAAAAAAGGCAACATGAGGAGACAGAGAAAGATGAGGACCATAGAAAGTTGCTTTAGTGACAAGGAAGATTGAGGCGCACTCTCAGAAGAAGATGTCAACGTCAGGGCCCCTATATCTAAAGCTTCCAAGAAAAATATGAATTGGTCTCAGGCCACAGAGATGCTCAAAAAGGACTTTGAAGATAAAGTTAGAGAGGTAGAGGAAAAAATGGAAAGAGAAAAGAGGGTGATGCTGGAAAGACGTGAGAAAAAAGTCAACAGCTTGAAAGTCAAATTGGCCAAATGGAAAAGTAGGTACAAAAGCTCTCTGATGAAAATAATTGCCTAAGAATTAGGATTGAACAAATGGAAGCTAGTGACTTCATGAGAAACCAAGACACAATAAAGCAAATCCAAATGAATAAAAAAATAGAGGGCAATGTGAAATATCTTCTAGGAAAAACTGCTGTCCTGGAAAATAGGTCCAGGAGAGATAATTTGAAAATTGTTGGCCTCCCTGAAAACCATGATCAAGGAAAGAGTTTAGATATCATCTTCCATGAAATTGTCAGGGAAAATTGCCCTGTTATTCTAGAAGCTGAAGATAAAATAAAAAATTGAAAGAATCCACCAATCACCTACAGAAAGAGATCCCAAAAGGAAAACTCCTAAGATTATTATAGCCAAATTCCAGAGCTCTCAGGTCAAGGAGAAAATATTGCAAGCTGCCAAAAGAAAGAATTCAAGTACTGTGGAGCCCCAGTCAGAATAGCACAAGATCTAGCATCTTTTACACTAAAGAACCAGAGGGCATGGAATATGATATTCCAGAGGCCAAAGGAATTAGGATTACAACCAAGAATCACCTACCCAGCACAACTGACCATAACCTTTCAGAGGAAAAAATGGGACTCTAACAAAAAAGAGGACTTTGGGGGATGTGTGATGAAAAGACCTGAACTGAATGGCAAATTTGACTTTCAAATACAAGACCCTAGAGAACCATAAAAAAATTGGAGTTGGGGACATGCCTGAAGCCATGCAGTGAGTGACTGTCTTATATCTGAGGCTGGTTTTTGGCTAGGATCCACCTGGGTCCAGGGTGGATGCTTTGTCCACTGTGTCACCTATCTGCCCCATGATGACATCTTTAGGGTTAAATTGAGGGGTGAGGGAAATGCACTGGTGGAGGGGGATGGGCAGAGGTAGCATTGGGTGAAATTCTACATGAAAGAAACAGGAAAGGGCTTATGGAGTGGGGGAAGAGATGGGGGAGGAGCAGGGCAGTAAATGAATTTTACATTCATCAGAAAAGGCTCAAAGACCTTAAACTCATCAGAGTTTCTTCAAGGAGGGATTAACACACACACACCCAACTGGGTGGAGTAATAGATATGATCTGGGCAGTAAATGAGCCTAACACTCATCAGAATTGGCTCAAGAACAGAATAACATACACACTCAATTGGCTGTAGTAATCTCTCTAACACTGCAGGAAAATTGGAGGGGAAGTGGATAAAAAGAGAGGACCAAAAGAAGGAAGGGAGGATTGGGGGAGGGGACAGACAGAAGCAAATCCTTTTGAAGAGGGATAGGATGAAAGAAGATGGATAATAGAATAAATATCATGGGGAAGGGAATAGGATGGAAGGGAAACAGTTAACAATAGTAATCATGAAAGAGAAAATGGGGGGAAATTGTACAAAAAATATTTATAGCAACTCTTTGTGGTGGCTAAGAATCGAGAATCAAGGGAATGTCCATCAATTGAGGAATGACTGAAGAAGCTGTGGTAATATGATTGTAGTGGAATGGTATTGTGCTATAGGAAATGACAAACAGGATGATTCCAGAAAAACCTGGAAAGACTCATGAAGTGATGTATAATGAAGTGAGCAGAACTGGGAGGACAATGTGCATAGTGACAGCAGTATTATTCAATGAACAATTGTGAATGATAACTATTTTCAGCAATACAATGATCCAAGACAATCCCAAGGGACTGATGATGAAGCATACTATCCACCCCCAAAGAAAAAATTGATAAAAAGAGCCCTTGTGCATTGTACATATATAACCTGGTTGCTGTCTTGTGGAGGGTGGAAGAAAGGGAGGGAGGGAGGGAGAAAAATTTGGAACTCTAAATCTTATGAAAATGAATGTTGAGGGAGCAGCTAGGTTGTATAGTGGATAAAGCACCAGTACTGGATTCAGGAGGAACTGAGTTCAAATCTGATCTCAGACACTTGACATTTACTATCTTTGTGACCTTGGGGAAGTCACTTAACCCTCATTGCCCTGCCAAAAACAAAAAAGAAAAGAAAAAGAAAATTAATGTTGAAAACTACCTGTAAAGATTTGCCAAATGGAAAAAAAAAATTATCGTACTACCTGAAAACAAAGATTAAAGAAAGATCCTAGACACTCTTTTGCAAGGAAGTATCAAGGAAAACTGTTCCTATATCTGAGATACAGAAGGCAAAATAGAAATTCAAAGAATCTACTTATTATCTCCTGAAAGAAATCCCAAAATGAAAACTCCCAGTAATATTGAAGCCAATTTGCCAAGTTCCTATGTGAAAGAGAAAATATTTCAAAGCAGCCAGACAGAAATGGTTCAGATATCATGGAGCCACAATTAGGATCACGTAAGATTCAAGCAACAGCTTCTACATTGCTACCATCTAGTTTCACCACTGGTGTTTCAAGTATGTATGCTTCAGGTTTGCCTCCACCCCCATATTACAGATCTCTTTCTGACCTCCTAAAAGTTGTCTTTTGCTGGAAGAATATACCACTTTGGCCTTTTGTTGGCTCCACCATTCCAGAATTCAATTTGAGGCATTATTTTAAAATTGTTTGGTGGGAAACTGGAATAGCTCTGCTAAATGCTTTCTCTATTCCGCATCTTGGTTCTTCCTCTAGATGTCAAAACAACTCTTTCTCTTAATGGCCCATATCTGGGCATCCCTCTGGTAATTAGCACAGTGCCCAAATGCTTTTTGATTAACTGACTGCCAATGAGGAAGCTGAATCTGAGAGGGGTTAAGCAGCTCACCCGTAGTTACATTCCTGGACTATCAGAGTTCTGATTTGAACTTATCTGATGATTTTATGCCCAGTACTCCTTATCCATTCAGGAATGTCAAGAAATAAGGGTAAGTAATTATGGTGGGATAAAATTATGAAATACCTTGAAATATTTTCCTTTCTTTTATATATGTAAAATTTTCTTTTATTCAAAGAATTTACCTCTATGTTTTCTGCTATAGCATTAAGAGTTTATAAAATCCTGTTTGTTAAAGTTCTAAATTATTTTCATTAAAACATGTCCATTTGCATTTAATTTTAGAAGTTTTATGAGAAAATTTGGTATGTTTTCTTGCTTTCTAAAATTTTCCTAAACCAAAAATGCAAATTGTAAATGAAAAGACCTTTGTGATTGAATAAAATGCCAATTATTATTTATTAGGAAAATCTCCAATTCTCTTTTCTTTTCTTTTTACAAAATTGGCTCTTTTCAGTTCTTCAGATTTATTTAGATTGAAATAATTATTAATTTGTTGTTTAATGTTATTTCAGAAGTTGGTTTATTGTTATTTTTGTTATGAATGAAAGTGCATTGGACTAACTTTCACAATTCGTGTCAGACAGGGGAAAAAAAAAACAGATTGAACTGTGGTTTTGGCTGCCAGTTGATCTTAACTTGAAGGTATAAAGAAAACACATCATTCAAACTCACAGTCCATGAATTAAGGTCTTTCTGTCACCAACCTCTTTTTTCCCCCCTTCTTCATTGGGTCAAGCACCCCATGCCCTCTCTTTTCCTCCCTGGGGAACTTTGGAAAATAATTTCTTTTTTAAATGTTGTCCCTGAGCCACTAGCACCTGTATTTTCTCAGTGCACATTTCTATCATGGCCTGTTTGCTTATTCAAAAAACATTTCTTTAAGAAATTGAGAATTATCTGATTCTTCTTCCCCCAGTAGAAACTATGACATGGTGTGTTTTAATCCTCTCCATGAGACAGTTTGTTTTAATGAGTATTACTGAACTCTTCTGAAATGAATGAATTCTAATGAAGACCCAAAATGTTGCCTGGTGTCCAGGATCTTTTGGATCCTACTGGAATTACAGTTACAGGGTAGCAGGGTAAGAGGCCCAAGTATACATTTAGATTTCTTAGACCTGAATATTAATTATGCACATTGAAAACCAGACTGTAGTATAGGGATATGAAGGGGGCTAGTGGAGCCCTCCTCTAAATTTACCTGACAGTATGATAAAACCTTTGCAAGGTTTGTAAAAATCTTATATTTTCCTCTTCATCTATGCTTAAAATTCTTGATTCCAGTAAGAATAAATGAACTTAAAGTAAATAAGAATGAGTGTTTAAACTCCTATAATCACTTATTCAATCATGCAAAAAGAATGTATTAAGCTTCTAACAGGCAATAATGACACAAAGATGAAAGGAAGTATGGATACCTAGCAAAAAAATATGATTTTAAAAAACATTTGATGTTGCTATAGCACTTTATTCTTAAAAGCATCTCATGATATCATTACAATGATCCTTTGGTAGGGAGAAAGATTTTTGAAATATCCTTTTCAAATATCCCCATGAAGTAACTAAGTTATTGTTGTAAGCCTCACAGATTACTTGAAGCTGGGGGTTCTGGTTCCAAATCTACTCTGCTTTACATAATATTGCAGCTATATCTATACGATGAGCACCATAAGAGGCGAAGAGGAAAAATAATTTAATCTAGGTAGAGGGCACCAGAATCAAACTCTTTCTACAAACAAGTCTTATCCACATGCACTTCCATATTTGCTCTCTTGCTTTACCTATTCTTCCTTTGTTTTTCCTTTCTCTTCCTTTCTTTAGCTTCTTTCCTTTTCCTTATGCCATTGGTATGCCAGTATGCCCATCTAGGATCATTTCATTCAGTTGCTTGCATGTAAGGCTCCAAAAGTTGGTGACCCCAATTAAATTCATCATAAGTTATTTTATATTTTGGCTTAACCCACCGAACATATGGTGAGAGAAAATTCTAGATTTGCTTAGTTTAGTTGATCAAAGTTAACAACTAATCCAAATCATTGAAGCCCCAGAATAGATTGTGTGTGTGTGTGTGTGTGTGTGTGTGTGTATGTATGTATGACTATCTATCTTGATTAAATGAAGCAGATAATTATTAAATCCTCACCACTTGGAGTCAGGAAACAAAGAAAGCCCTGATAAAAGAGCTAAAATAATAACTGCCCACAATCCTTTTGGGTTTTTTTTCCTTGTATTTCTTATCATGAATAAATGATAATTGTTGTAAGAATTCCTTTATAAAGATAAAAGAGTACCTTTTCTCCAAGGAGAAATAATTCCTATCCATTCACTAAAGTTTAACTCAAATGTCACCTTCTCTAGAAATTCTTACTTGATTTCTCCTAAGAAAGCAATGATCCTTGTTATTTACTTCTTGAACAGTATTTTTTAACAGTAATAGACATCATATAATTCTGTGAATTATTGTTATCTTCTTGCTCCTATCCACCTCCTCACTTATAAACTATGTCTAACCTGCAGTTTTTCTTCAATCTATAAAACAATTCTCCCTCTACAAAAGGTGTTTATTGAATTGATGAATTAACTCTAGTGTAATAATATTAAAAGAATTATAATATTATTTCAACTTTAAATTGCCAGAAAGAAAGAAAGAAAGAAAGAAAGAATGGCCCTCACTGTCCTTTCCAAACTGGGGAGAGGGGTAAAGCCAACGATAGTTTAACAAAAGCTTAGAAAAAACTTTTAGGATTTTGTGAGAATGGAGAATATCATCTCTTCCATTTAGCTATACAGATGATTACAACAACCATTACCTGCTCTAGATTGGCATACCACCACTCCCAAAGCCAGACTATAGAAGGGCAGTATTAATGAAAAGACTTGAAACTGTAGTAACTCTCTTAGGCCACTAGGGCTCTATCCAGGTCATTTAAGTAGTATATAAGCAATCTGAACACTAATGACATTTCCATAGGTGATTTTCTTGGGAAGCAGGAATAGTTTAGGCACTGCAAAAATCTGCATCATTAAATAATATTTGTCTTAAACATACCAATAAAACATTATACATTAAGATTTGGCAATCAGAGGAATGAAACTGAAAGATGTCTTCTTAAATTCCTTTTAGTACAATTGGAATAGAGATTTACTTTGCTCATCTTCCTATCATAGAGGGTAATCTCCCTGAAGACTTTATTGGCAGCCTCACCCTGCCAAAAGCATTTGCTGCCGGCAGCGCCCTTCACTCTTTTCCATGAGAAAGACAGTCCCGTGAGAAAGCACGTTCTCACTCTTTTTTTTTTTCTGTGGGAAACACCATGAAACTGAAGATTCCAAATTCTGCGAGAATGAGCAACTGGAACCAACACTAGCAACTTCCTTGTTTATGTTATTTTTTCTGAAAATATTGGAAACCCAAAACAAGGCAGAAATATGTTGGGAGCTGAGTTATAACAGTGCAAGCATTGGATTCAAAAGAATCTCTGGATTTATTTTAATAGCTGAGAATTCTGAAGACATGTGCAGTCTATTCCGGTTGTCAATTTATGATCTTTAAAAACATTTTTTAAATTGACTGATCCTTAAATACATCCCACCTCATCTTGTATGAGCCAAGTTTTACAGATGCCATCTTAAAAATCAATTCAAAGAGCAGCCATAAACTTGAAAGCTTCCTATTTGAAGTGTATATGGCAGAATGCAATTTTGTTTAATTTTAATTGACAGAGATGTCAGCCTAAGAGAATATTTTAGAATATTAGTAGGAACAGTAAACTTATGCCTTGACATTTTTATGGTATAATGGTATAATTCCCTGGGAAAAAAATCTCTACTGTCAGGATTTACACTAAAGAGATACATGTATTACTTTTTTTCCCTCCCCTTCAATAAAAGAGTGACAAATGTATTACTAATTACACAATTGCTTTATTATGTAGGAACTGGTGCTAAAAAAATCTTTCCTGGGCTTTCCAGCAAATTTTAAGTTGTTTTTATCCAAAATCACTATTTCTAGCAAATGGGTTTGAGGTAAAAATTCGATTCTAGCTAAAATAATAAATAGCTTCCTGCCCCCCTTTAATAAGGGGTACAGGGACAAGGGAGACAAAAAAATGGAAATTGCTATACTTGAGTTCAATATTAGTATAGTTGTTAATAACACATAGCTCTGAAAGAAAGCTTCTCATTAAACAAAAATTAACTGCTTAAAGAGTGGGGGCAAGGAAATTTGGGTTCTAATACCAATGGATAAGGACTAAGACTTCTCTGCTGTAAATAATATTGACTGTTTTCTATTACCACATTTACTAAAGTAGCTCCTTCTCCTGGTAGGCAAAGCAATCAACCAACATGCCATATTTCTTATCTGTACCCTTCCCCACCCTTCCCCTAGAGACTTCAGTATTTCTAAAATCTCTCATTTAGTAAAAACCACAATAAAAGCTATTGATAGACGAAGTATGCAGGGAACTCTCTTAGGTACTATCTTACTAACTTATGCCAAATAGACCAGATGTTTTATGTGCTTAAAAAATTATAGAATTTAATTATGCAATGGAAAGGCCCCTGGATTTGCCCAGAGATGTGGGTTTGAATTCTAGGCATCCCGCTTACCAGCAGGTAAGTCACTAAACCTCTCTGGTGTTGAGTTTCCTCATCTGTAAAATGAGGAAGTTGGGATGGATGGCCTCTAATGGTCTTTCCATTTCTAAATCTATGACCCTAAATACAAAATATGCACTATTTTTATTTAATTAAACTAAATTTATTTAATTAAACCAAATCAAACTTTTTAGAAAGGGATATTTAGAAAATCATTATCTTAGGAGCAGCTAGGTGGTACACTACGTGGTGCAATGGCTAAAGCACCAGCCCTTGATTCAGGAGGGCCTGAGTTCAAAATTGGCCTCAGACACTTGACCCTTACTAGATGTGTAACCCTGGAAAGTCACTTGACCCTCATTGCCCCATTAAAATTTTTTTTTAAAAAGAAAAATATTATCTTCATTCACCTAAGAGTAATTGATAACAGACTTTTATTTTCTTCTTCCCTATGGAAAGTGACATGATGGCCCACAATGATCTGTATAAACATTGAATAACAGAATTTCAAAGTTATAAGGGACATAATTATAATTTTGACAGATGAAGAATCCTCTCTGAGGCATACTTGATCAATTTTAACCATCCTTTCCCCGCTCTAGTGAGGGAAAAACAACTACCTCCCAAGGCAGCCCATTCTGCTTTCAGATAGCTCTAATTGTGGGATATTTTCCTCAAAGAAAGCTTAAATTTGCTTCTTTGCCAAATCCTTCTCTATCAAAGTTCTCTATCTCACTTGAAATTTTGCCTACCTTCAAGCATTTTCTCTATTACAATTATACTGAAACAAGAACCAGGAAAACAAGTCAGATTTTCTGGTTGTACTTGTTTTTAAAATAGGTTTTGGTTTTGCATTAGAACTGTTGTAGTATTATAGTTATTATATCCTGATAAATCAGCTACAACCTGATTACAACTTTTGATTTTACCACTCAGTAATGGCTGTAAAGTTACTAAGTTGTAGCTTCAAATACTGTCATTGGGCCAAATGATATAGTATTGTAGTTAGGATATGTCAGGAATAGTTCTGGCTTTACCGATTTGACCTAAGCTTATCTGATGAGTACATTAAAGTGATTTTTTAAAATTATTTTTTTTCAATCATTGAACTTTACTTTTCTCTCCTTTTCACCGTCTTCCTCTTTGGGGAGTGAAGAAAAATGAAAGCATTTTAATTGATATAGTTAGTCAGATAAAATAAATTACCACGTAGGCCATTTCCAAAAACATATGTCTTATTCTGCTTCTTTAATCTATCCCTTCTCTGTCAGGAGGTGAAATTAATTGAATTATTTAAAATTTCTATGTTTCAGCTTTTATATCTATAAAACTAGTTGAAAAATACTTGCCACATTATATTCTAAGGTCTTATAATTTGATTGGTCATTTACATACCCTCATTTTAATCATCACCCCTATCCATGATTCCTTGCAGTCTTGGGTAAGTGATTCATACTGAACCTCAGCATATGGAAGTCTGAAGTAGTAGCAGATCTTACTGCAGTGATTATAGGTAGGAACATGAAAATGAATGTTACTACTGTCACCAATCAAAATAAGGGATATATTGAAGAGGGGAGAAGACCTAGTTGTCTTTTTTTTTTCTTTCTATCACAAAATACCAATGTATTTAAATAGCCTCTAATTTATTGAATTCAAGACAATTTCAAGTATGTTATTTTCTTGAAACTCAGAAATCACTCATCACAAATGGCACATATTTCTGAAGATTCCTTTCTCAATATGTTCATGTAGATTCTCTTCTACCTTCCCCTTTCAACTAACATAACATATAGAAAGCAAGAAGAAAACCACATTCTCAAGGGAAATAAATTTTACAAAAAGTGGAGCGAATTACTTTATCTCCCACTCATTCATAAGCATCCTCTACACCAGACAGACTAGGCTTCTTACTATCTCTCAAATACATGGGCACCTGTCCAGAGAAGGCTTCCTAAATTGTAAAAGCTCCTTCATGCTCTCACTATGGAGACTTATGAGTTTTAGTACTTTTAAGGTAAAGGAAATAGAGAAATCCTAAAGGTTTACCACCTTTCCTAATCAAAATAATTGTTAAAATTCTGTGACTGGGGGGGGGGGGGGCAGCTAGATGACGCAGTGGATAAAGTGCCAGCCCTGGAATCAGGAGTACCTGAGGTCAAATCCGGCCTCAGACACTTGACACTTACTAGCTGTGTGACCCTGGGCAAGTCACTTAACCCCAATTGCCTCACTAAAAAAAAAATTCTGTGACTAGGTATAGCCACTCAGGCAGGAAAAGGTTTGCAGAAACTGGCAAGGAAATGGTAAAGTCCTGCTTGACATGTATAGTGTGTAGAGCGCCAAACTTGTAATTAGGAAGCCTATTTTCGAATCCCACTTTAAGTGTTTGCTAGCTGTGTGACCCTGAGCAAATCACCTAGCCTCACTCTGCCTCAGTTTCCTCATCATAAAATGAAGGGATTGATGGTCTCAAAGGTCCTTTCTAGCTCTAAGTCTATGATCCTGTTTTTCAAGGAGAAGAGTGTAGTGGTATAAAAGCCCAGAAATTGAGTTACATAGGCAGGGATAGTCTACAAGGGAATTAAAAAATGCAGGTAAAAATCCAAAGCTCTTTAAGGCCAAAGTCTTATTATTGAAGACACTGACAATCTGTCTCTTTGAGTTTATTCTCTGAACATTCCCATTTATCATCAGTAAAATTCCAATTGTTTCATCCAGTAAGAGGAATGTGTGTGTGTGTACGTGCGTGTGTGTGTGTGTGTGTGTGTGTGTGTGTGTGTGTGTTGGGGGGGGCGGTGAGGGCAAAGGAGAGGAAACCAAGGGCAGTGTGGCTGACGGTTTGTGATCTGGGAGCTTTTTAATTTTAGGTCAGCTAAATCAGGACACAAAGCCACAGCTGCTAAGCCACAAAGGCCCACATATAGTTTCCATGGCTCAATTGCTTTCAAGTCTAAAATCTGCTGAAGAGAGCCTTCCATGGGGGGAACCTTCTCCTTTCCCAATTAGAGTCTTTTCACAGCAGCAGGATGGAAAAGGTTTTACTCGGCAACATTACTGAGTATCAGTAATATGCAAAAGATCTTTGAAATCAATTCCCATTATTTCAAAGGACGTTGCATAGTAAAAATAATGCATAGGAAAAACACTGTAATGAAACTACTGCTTAATCTGCTGTGATTATCTAAGATGAACCAGCAACTGTTTTATCCTTATTCCCCAGCATCTGCTCAATGGTACATAAACTGTATGTAACACAGCACGACGGCATACTAGTGACTGGTGAAACTCCCAGGATTCATAGGTTTGATGTGGATAGATGCTCATAGCACTTGAATTGTTACCTAAAGCTGATTAAAACCCTTTAAGGTCTTCCTGTACTTACTTTTCCTAACTCCTTTCTCCTATAGTCCCAACATAGTCACTTGACTCCCTCTCTACCTGAAAAGGGAACACAAAATAAAACTAACCGCATAGGGCAAAAATGGTTCTTGAAAAGGCCATCAAAAATCTCATGTAAATGATGTTCTGTGCCCTTCCCCCTGCCTTGCCCCTTGCTAATAACAATAAACCTTGTTTGGCTGAAGCTTGGCAAAACTCTCTGATATTTTTGCTGCTCTATATTTCAGCCATGACTTCTGTCATATTTTGAAGAGGAACCTGCACCTGTCCAACCAACCTAGATGCCAAGTTCTAGCCCACTGAGATTGAAAATGGATTTGAATTGATTGCCCTATGAAATTAAGATTTTATATAAAAGTGATAACAGTAAAAGACATATCAAAGCCTACTGTGTGGGTGAAACTAAAAAGGGAGTTGTAAGTGACTGTGTGTGTTTATGTGCGTCTGTGTGAAGCTTTGGAAATATATTTCTTCCAATTATAAAAAGCATGGAAATAAATAGTGATAGTTTAAATGCTAGTGGTGACTTTACTTAGTGTACATTCTATGAGCCAGGAAGACCTGAATTCAAGTCCTTCGGATTCATGTTGCCTGTGTGACCCTGGGTCAGTAACTTAGCCTGCTACAGGCAATTTTCTAAGAGTATATAAATCACATAGAAGGTACCTACCCATCACATTGGCAGATGAAGTTTCTTCAAGCATCCCTTTATTAATTAAATCACAGGCCCAGGCCCTAAAATGCAATGTAAGAAAAGAATTGACCTCTTTTTTTGGGAAGTTAAAACTCTGTACCACATGTGCTTTTTTGTTTATAAAAGAACCTTCACTCTAACTTTCTAAATAGACCACTTGCTATGGAATAGTTTGTTGCTGAATATTCACTTTTTGATTAAGAAAGGCCAAAGGAGGGAATCCATAGAGACAACTCCATTAGGACTTTGCTATACATAAAAGCACACATCTCATTCCACTCTCTGCATTGTTGGCCAATAGAGAAATCATCCTTATTAATCTTATTATATCGTCCTCATGTGGTAATGTCAATAGATAGACATCCCATGAAAATTATTGGCCAAAGTTAGCTGAAAAAGACAGGGGATCTGACGAGCCATGCCACCAAAGCATTAAGATAGGGAACCTGATGCACACACTTATACTAGATATTTATCCATGGCCAGGATGGATCTAGTTAAATTTAAGATCAACCCAGAATAGCCCCATATACTCCTTGAAGATCTTTGATGATGACTAGTCTGTCTCCACCTCTTACCCTCAAGGTAGGAGGTTATTTATGGTATTTAGAGTTCAGATAAAGATGAACCTTCCTTCTGATAAAAGGAAGCTTGAAATTCAAAAGGATCCTAGAGTCAAAATATCAAACAAACATTTATTAAGCACCTACTGAATGTTAGAGGCTGTGTTAAGTACCTTACTAATGTTATCTCATTTGCTCCTCAGACTGACCCAGCCAGGTAGTTTAATAGTTTAATCTCCATTTCAAGTTGAAAAACTGAGGTGGACAGAGGTTAAGTGACTTGCCCAGGGTCATAAAACTAGTAAGTATCCAAAACTGGATTTGATCTCAGATCTACTTGATTTCAGGCCCTGTCCCTGAAGTCTGGAAGATCTGGATTCAAATTCAGCCTTAGATACTCACTAGCAGTGTGACCTTGGGCAAGTCACTTAACCTTTGCCTCAATTGTCTCAGCTATAAAATGGGAATAACAGCAGCATAATAACAGCATCTTCCTACAGAGTTGTTATAAGGATCAAATGATACTGGTAAAGCACTTAGCACATTGCCTGACACACAATAGGGGCTATCTAAATGCTGACTGACCATTAATTCTAATATTAGTGTAAGTATTATAATGTAGCTTACATATTAGTGGGAAGCTCACAATCTACTACAATATATGTGGAAATACTCCACAAATTATGTAGAGGATGAACTTTGGCTTTTCAAATAGCATTCAGTCCAAAAAAACAAATTAGAAATTTTCTGATGGCTAGGCAGAATGTCTGCTTAAAAAAAAAAAATTCTAATTTTAGCCCAGTGAAGAATCAAGATCTTTTATCATCATTACCCTGGGCTACTAACCACTAGCTTTAAGGCTATTCTTATTCAGTGACTGTCATGTGATTAACCATGTGATGGTTAATCTATCAGAGACTGGCCTAACCCACCTAGAGAGACACTCCGGTTTTGGTTGACTTTTTAGCCACTGGTTCAAACCAACAATGCCACTCTCTCTCTGGCTGTTTCTTTCTGATTTCTAGGTCAGGACAGGACTGAGAGTACAGCACCAACTAAAGCATGAATTCAGCTTCTGACAGGGAAGGGGAGAAAAGAGTTTGATTCTAATAGAGCTTCTGACTGTGGATTCCTTCGCTGAGATGTTTAAACTACTTTTCTAGCGAAGGTGAAATTTTAAAACAAATAAAATGCTCAAGTTTTAGGCCAGAGTAATGCTGTTATAACTTTAATTCAGAACCAATTTAATACTTTTGAGCTAAGAGGCATTCCTCAGATTCATCTTCAAATACATACATACATACATACACACACATATATATATACACATATATGTATATAAGTATATATGTGTGTAAATCTACCTATATGAAAGTAGAACAGGTATATTTCTACTTCTAACACATATTTTGACTTCTATTTAGAATCAGTGAATATGGAGAACAGAGCACCCTTAGGAGGCTTTGGAGGGAAGAAAAAAGGAGGAGAGAGAAAGGCTTTGTTTTGCTTTTTTCAACATTGTGAGAGTTTAGCAACAAGAAAGTGAAGAGGGTGGCAAATAGTGAACTTCAGAACTTGATCATGACGTGAAAACAATCTTTTCAAACAAAAGACTACTTGAGGCAGTGTGGTACAATGGAAAGAGAGCTGGATTTGGAATCAAAGGCCTTGGGTTTGAACCCCAGTTCTGCTACTTATTACCTGAGTGATTTGGGACCTGTCACAACTTAGGCCTCAGTTTTCTTATTTGAAAAATGAAGGTATTTGAGCTAGATTCTCTTTACAATGCCATCTAGCTCTAAATTTATGATTCTTTGATTCAAAATAAGTGATAAACTACCTCAAATTAATTTATAGAAAACAGTCTTCTTGCTAAAACTCATACTATTCCCCCAAAGAGAAGTAAATAAAAGAAATACAATAACTGAAATGTTGACGTTCCTTTCCAGATATATATCAGAATTTCCTTTTATCACACCAGTTAAAGTGCAGTGTCTATGGGCAGAATGACTTTTTTTCATTAACATTTTAATGGTTAGGTCCAGGATTCACAAACATTTCAGTTGGCCCACTTTCCCCAGCTTCCCCTTTTCTGGCTTTGTCTATTATGTTGGAAGAGTCCAACGAAAATGCCTTCTAGAAAATAAATGAATTCATTTTTGGCAGTAAAGAAGGCAGGGTATTTAACAGCATTCTTTGATCATTCTACCAAACTTTTTCTTTTGGTATGCCCAATTTCAAAAGCATTTATTTGCAAATGTTTTTATATGTCACATTCTATATATCCCCACCGAAAAATTAAATTCAACTTGAAACAATGACATTAGAAGATTAATCATCAAGAATTATTCTAATGATATTCTTACCACTGATATTTTTATACTTGTAATTAGACATTCAGTCTCAGGGATCCCTGCTAAGCATCCAGAGCACTTCCTTGGTACATAAAAAAATGGAGAACACCTGGAAAATGGTTCTCCAAATGGCAAATACAAACACTTGCCCCTAAGCCTACCCTGATGATATACACAAACTCAGCTGGTTTGATTAGTAGAAGGGCATGTATTTCCAATCTGGAAAAGTGGAACACAAATCAAATGGACTTTTCTGTCTGATTGTCCTTCACCTCCCTTCTTTGGTTTAAAACAAGCAGTTAAAGAAATAAACATTCCCAAAAAAGCAACCCCAACCCCTGCATTATTAGGACTTCCAAAGTAAATAAAAAGTGGTAGAGCTGAGAGTGAATTGCTGCAGGAATCCCAGGGAGAATCCTGATTTTAGCACCACTGTACCAAATTTGTCATTTAAGAAAGCTCTTGTTCCCTTTATTGAGTTCCACTGTAGCGAACAATTTCTGCCTGCATCCCTCGTGTGTCCTTTTGGTTTATTATCTTTCACTGCGAATTGAGCCTCCACAATCAGTTTCCCAGGAAGCCTAATTTCACTCACTGCTTATACATATGATGAGCCACCCTCTTCCCCCCTCCTTCCTCTTCCCAATGTTCTTATCAAATGAAGAATTGTGGATAAGGGTTAGGTGCAGATAAACATGAGTGTAGCACTTCCAGAAAGGTCATGACCCCCCCATAAGGTGCTTCTTGTTATGCCTGACCTTCAGATTTTCATCATCAGCCCGCCTGACAACTTAATAATGCAGAGGTGCAGGATTCATTTCTCCCCTCTGAGAGAGCCAGCACGGGACGCCCTTTTCCCTGATTATTTCCCTGCACTCCCGGCTGCCCTTTATAAGCCAACCAGAACTCCATCAATCATGCTCCTCTCTTTCCTCTCCTCCTCAGCCCCCAGTCCTTAGAGCTCTAAAGCTGCCGTGTGCCTTTTGTCTGGTGCTGGAATGTGTATACAAAAATACCCAAAAGGGGAAAGAGAGGGGAGGATGGCCTACCTTTTGCAAATAACGATTCACCTTATTTTTTAAAGGGAAAAATGTTCTAAAAAGTTTTCATCCACGTTTTAAAATTAATATTGTAGTCACTCTTAATAAAAGCTCAAAGAAGTATTAGAGCATAGGACAATTTAAATGTAAGTGAGTGTCTTTCTTGCTTTATTTTTTGGTGGTGGTCGTAGCGGTTTCATTGTTCTAGAAGTAGTTAATGAAGGAGAAAACTGTCTTTTTCCCACGGATTATGACTGAAGCATATATAGATGGCTCAATATTTTCAGAATAATTATTTCAATTTTATCGAAACAAAGTGGCAAGAAGTTTCAAAGGAAGGAAATAAGTGCTTTTTGGAAGGGGAGGATATTGATTGGTATCAAATTTTAAAGGCTGTAATAAACCTGTTCCATAAAATATGTATTGACTTCACCCCTAGCCTTGCAAGTGTTTTCCAGTGAGTAAGAAAGTGATGCCTGGAGTGAGAGCAGGATGGGACCCACTGTAGGCATTGAACCACCATGAAGCACAGTATGCTTTGTGACAGAGCTGGGGCCAATGTCTTATGGCCTGTGGCAGCTGCCATTGCTATCCTAGGGAGTGAAAACATCTCCCTTAAGCCAATATCTCAGCTGGGTATGGGAACTACACTATATCCAGCCAGCACACTTGGATCCCAGACTGCCAGTGGCAGCAGGATAGAGATCTGTGCCCAGCTGGATAGAGAAGTTAATGTGTTAGCCCAGCTCACATTAAGCGGCTGCACTGAATCAGACTTTTTTTTTTAAGGGGGGGGGGCATGCATAGAGGAAGGAAGGAAAAAAGGAAATGAAAAGGAATTAGTTACAGGAGGCACAATAGAAGTACTTGTTTGTATAATAACCCCAACAAAACCAGGAAGGTAGCCTAAGCCCCCTCCATGGAAATGTAGGCCATAAGCATCATATAGAAAATCCCTGCTAACATGTGTCATCAAAAATAATCCATTCTTCACTTTCCAATAGAAGTTCAAGTCCAGTTTAGATTTAAACAAAACAAAATAAACCCACCCAGTTTTATTCCCTTGGTCAGGTACTATGGGGATGGATGTGAGCCTTTGAGTACTTTCTCCTGACCTGAATTTTATATTAAAATATAATACATTTGCATAAGACTGCCTCTTCTTGGAAGTGGTACAAAGAGGTTGGAAGTATATTTTAGGGACAAAAGCATTGTCATGAAAGTAAGGAGAAAAGTTCAAGTTCCAGCTCAGTTATTTAGCAACTGTGCCATCTTAGGAAAGTTATTGAACCTCCCCGGGTCTCAGTTTCCTCATATATAAAATGAAAGCATTGAACTATTATTCTATGATTTGTTTTAGATGCCACATTTTTGGACAATAGTATCAATGCTATAAATATTTATTTACTTATTATACACTGCCCACATACAATCCACAGCAACTATTTGATTTGTATTTATAGGATTAAAAAAATAAAGATTTCTAATGTTTATGCATCATTCTTTCTGACTATGACACTGAATTTGCTGACACTGACAGGGTAGGGCATTTACAACACCTTCAGAAATGAGTGAAAATAGGCTGGGAGAAGAACAGGAATCAAAGAACATAAGCTTCCTGTATAAATGTTGTACAAGAGCAAACTAGATTTACTTTGAGGAAAGATTAGAGCTGAAACCAGTATAGGATATTTGGGGAATAGCAAATTCACTCACAGTGACAACAAACCTTTTTGTGTCAGACATGGCTGCAAAACTATCCCTAGGGGCAGGGCCAATTGGGCAATCAGAATTTGAGTTTCAAGAATTGGAAAAGACTGTCTAGTCCCAAACCCACCCTAATCCCTTCTATAGGATCCCTGTTATGTCAATTACTGCCCCACTTATCACTCTGGGCTCTTGTTCTCCATGAAGAAAGGGGAAGCTAATTCCAGGCTTCTAAAATAAAATTAATAGTTGTTTATGGTGAGTAACTGAGGGGCAGTATGGTATAGTAGATAGAGAGCAGGTCTCAGAGTCAATATGACTGTTTTCAAGTGTTCAAGTTTCACTTCAAGACACTTACTGGCTGTGTGACTCCAGGCAAGTCACTTAACCTCATTGTTTTAGGGAATCTTTAGGTATATAATTTACAAAGAAGGCACCAACCTTCATTGGTAGAGAAATATTCCTCACCAGAGAGTTTCCTATCCTCCCATTTTTTTTTTAAAGACTAGTTTTCCCTATTGTACCCAGGTTGGAAATGAAAGGGCTATTCACATGCCAATGCCATAGGGAATTATCATGGAAACTTTGATTTGGTTCATTTTCTTACTTAGACCAGTTGACCCTTCCTTATGCAACCCGGTGGTCACCTGCTCCCAGGAATGAGGTGGGGTGGGGTGGTGGGGGTGGTGGTTAGGTGTAGAGGAGTGGGTTTACCATAATTCTAGACTTAGTTCAGACACCTCATAGGCTTAGCCCACTGCAACTCAGAACTCCTGAGCACAAGAGATCCACCAGCCACAGCTTTCCTGGTATCTGTGATTACAGGCAAGCAGCAACATACCCTAGTTCCCTAACCCAAGGAAATCACAGGTCTAGTCTCTATCCCTTTATAATATATAATTAACACCAGAATGAAAAATTGCTTTGCTCTACCCTTTTTAACTCCCTTGAGTTGTTGCTTGTCTTTTTTGCATTTCCCACCCACTCCCCCAACATGCACGGCAACACTTTTTCCCATTGACTGCCATACCTAATGCTTATGCTCTAGGTTCTGTTATCAAGGCTGCCCTCCACATTCATTTTAAGCAGCTTTCACCTGTATAAAATATTAGACAGTGGCAGCAAGGTCTCATGTATGGTGATTTGCCCTGGGGCCCTCAAACCTTCTAGGAATGACCCAGCCTAGTAGATAGGATAAGTGGGTGGAATCTCAACAGCTGTGTCAAATCAAACATATCCCTTCTCTAAGGGGCAATCTGCCACTGATGGAGATGAACTTTTAGGGCAGCCAATTAGAGTTATTTGGGGGCAGGGCAGCATAGGCTAGCAGGAGATGCAGAAGAACTAGGGAGAGGGGACAGGCTTTGTCTGCTCCTCTCCAGGAATGATTAAGACCCCTTAGGCAGTAATATAAAGTAGTCAACAGTGACCTTTGTGCAGTAAGTCAATGCTGTTATGTCGCTTGCCCCTGGCGTCCACCTGAAGATTTAGGTTCATTACTCTTCTATCAGTTTCTAGATAATTAACATAATTTTCCCTAAAACAAGTAGAAAAATTGCATGTTCTTTCCTACCAGAGTTGCCTGTCCTAGGTCACAAAATCTTTATTCAGATAGGTGTTTCTTGTAACAATTAGGCCAGCAGTATTTCTTTCTACCAGAGATAGGAAAAATGCATCTCTCTTTCATACCAGGAATTTTTGGCCTTCTTGTTTTTTCCTTCTAGTTTCTTTTCTCCTCCATCTAAGGTAGTGAAATCATATTTGCTCCAAGTTCAGGCTCAAGTCCAGGTCATTAGTTCAAGGATTTAAACCAAATCCAACACTGGCTTGTTTTGCTCTTTTAAGTGAAGTAGCTGGTTGAAGTACTTGGAGCCACATTAGGCCTTTATTGGGGTTTTTTTGTTTGATTTTTTTCAAAGAAAAATGAAAAGAAGCATGTGACTCCTACCCTCCTCTGTTCCTCATTCCCCAGGGTTAATCTAAGGGAATGAGTTTCAGCCCCTTCCCTCAAGCCTACCAATAGAAGAACGGATTTTAGATACTTGTCAGATTAAAGTTTAGACCACATAAAGTGAAATACCTGATTATTCAAGCAAATTAACCCAAATGGGATGGGGAACAAGAAGGGGTTTTGTTTATTTATTTCTTCAATTATAGGGGTAATTCAGGCAGAAATTGGTTTTTATTTTAATTCCCTGGTCACTGTGACTATGAAGGCCTTAGTAGTCACCCTATTTAAATATGTTTGCTCTTTTCCCCCCTAACTCAGAATTCATCCTATATATTGGATTTGGGGGTTTTCTATGTTATGAAATATGAACATAACACATTAAATCTGAAATAGTTAATTTCTTTAATTGTTTTGACTAATGTTTTCTTAAATGTGTTTAATACTATTAATACATATTTGTTTTAACAAATAGAAAAAGTTGCTAATATACTCATCATATCTGGCTAAATGTATTGGAAGGCTAATTGATACTCCTACAAAATTACAAGAAGGAATGCCATGTTGAAAATGTTAATAAAAATTGCATTTATAGGGGTTTTTGCCTTTATTACTAATTGATTTCTCCATAAATATAGTATGCAAATAATGAAATATCTATTGACTGGTTTAGATTGATTCATAATTGTAGGCAGCTAGGTGTCAGAAAGAATAGAGAGCTGGACTTTGAATCAGGAAGAGCTAAATTCAAATATTGCCTTAGGTACTTACTATTTGCATAGCCCTAGGCAAGTCACTTAATCTATCTCAGATTTAAATTTCCTCATCCATAAAATGGGCACAATAATAACTTCTAAGTATAAGGCTATTGAGAGAATCAAATGAGAAAATATATGGAAAGCATTTTTGCAAACTATAAAGATCTCTATTAAATAAGAATTATTAAATAAAATTTAATTATTTTATTTAGTTATATTTATTTAATTATTCAATAAAAGGGCTAGATTTGAAATGAGAAGAAATGGATTCATATCTCAGTTTAGTGATATAATTGTTTGTAATGTTTTGGGGAAGTCAAAAACTCTTTGAACACTAGTTTACCTGGAAAATGAGGATGTGTATGCCTCAAAGCATCATCAAGAAGATAGATAAAATATATTTGAAATCTCTTTGAAAAGTGTGAAGTATACTACAGGGATGTAAAGCAAAGTATTATTTTTTTCAACTATTATAACTTATTTCAACATAAAGTTGATGTCTAGTTAGTGTTAATTCTTTGGTTCTCTTGTTTCTGTGGAGATGATAGGAGGGAGCAGATATTTAAAAGTCACTAAGTATTGAATGAATCACATGTGGGACAGAAAATTCATTTTCCAGCCCCTACCCACAGCCAATGACAATACTTTCCTTGCCAATCCATTCTGCACATTACTACCAGATTAATTTCCTTAAAGGTATTATTTTATTTTCATTAACAGCACCTACTTTCAGGGTTGTTGTGATGATCAAATGAGATAATATTTGTAAAGTGCTTAGCACAGTGCCTGGCACTTAGCAGACTCTATGTAAATGTTTATTTCCTTCCCCCCAACCCCATTTTAAATAGTTTTTTATTGATATTTTGTTTTTATACCAGATTTTCCCTTTGTATCCTTCTTCCTTCTCATCCCAGGGAGCCATCCCTTATAATTAAGATTTATTTTAATGAAAAAAATGGGGGGGGGGATCAGTAAAAATAGATGACATTGAAAAAAATCTACCATAACATGCCCCATAGCCTCACCCACTGTCTCAGCAAAGGAGTCTGGGATGGGGTGGGGGATGTCTTTTCATAAACTCTTCTTTGTTAAATCACTATTTTCATCATTATTCCCTTCTTCAAGGATATTGATGCGTCCGCAGTACCTGTAGGATAAACATCAAAATTCCTTACTTTGGCATTTAAAGTGCCCCATAATCTGACCCCATCTACCTTTCTGAAACTGTCTCCCAGTAGTGTCCTTAATATATAGTTTTCCCTACAGTCAGTCTAATTAACTCATCAGCCTCAAACGTGCTATCTACATACCTACTCCCAAACTTTTGCTTATGTCATTTGACATTTTCTCTATCTAGAATTACCTTTCCCTTTCCTCTGTCATTCTAACTCTTCAATATTCTTCAAGGTTGTAGATAAATGCTGCATCTGCATAAAAGTTCACTTCCTAGCTTTCCACATGGCAGTGGGGAAGTTCTGCTTAGAATATGTTTCTAGGGCTAAACCAGCTAAGACCAGTTTCTTATGGCTTGATGGTCAACACACAAGTTATGGCAGAGGGGAACTAAGACCAGATAATATATAATGAAAATAAGGGGCAAGGGGCTCTAAAATGGGGGGAATGGGAGAGGTGGAGACTCACATGGGTCACTTAGGTGCTTCAGGTAGGCTGTAAACCCTGTGGTACACAGCCAATGGGGTAACAGGGGAGGGAACTGCAGCCTGGGAGTAGGAAATAAGGGGATGTGTACAAGTCTTAACATATCTGTACTCAGGTCACCTGCCCTTGCAACAATAATGATTGTTTCTTACAAAAGTCAAGTGCAATTGCCATGTCTTTCATAGTGTGATGTTTAAAATCTAAATGTGTGGTCACCTTAAATTAGAAGCTTTAGCACCACTCTATGGGCATTAAGCATTTATTAAAGCATACCAGGTATTCACATGGAGTTCAGAAAGTTAAGAAAAGGCCTATTTAGCCTAGAGTTCCAGCCTGGTCTGGTTCTTCCTCAAGTCCTCCACCACGAGCCTGCTTCAATCATGAGCCCTTCTCAAACTGAGTGTGGAAGCTTTTTATAGGTCTGGAGCAGAGGCGGTCCTTATATACTGCTTCAAGCTGATTGGTAGGCATCATCCAAATCCATTGGTTCAGTGGACTTGAAGGTTGTCTCAAGTTGAGTTCAAAGTCCTTAGCTTCTGAGAACAATACCTTCTTAAGTGCTGGCCAGTGTGGTTACAATCTAATTAACTGGAAGTAGGCTAATCTGCAGTCAATCACTCTCACTTAATTCAATCAATTTAGATGAATCTCCAGGTAAGCCTTTGAGTATCTGTCAAACCCCATTATTTTCTCACAATAGCAAAGACATGTCCTTCATGTCTTTCAAAATGTTCCATGAAGGAACCTTTTATGACCACTTCAACTCATATTGAGCTCTCTTTCATATGAACTTGAAGCATTAGTAGACTGTACTCCTAATTAGATTTTGAGTGAGCTCCTTGAGGGCAGGGACTGTCTTTTGTCTCTTTGTATCCTCAGAATTTAGCACCTTGCCTAGCACATAGTATGCACTTAATAAATGTTGATTGATATGCAAGTTGCTTATTGCCCTGTGATGTCTAATGCACTATTGAGAAATAACTGGTTTCTGCTCTGCCTCCCACCCTATGAGTGCATATTCCTGATGGCACAGGATCCTCAACTGGAGGCACTACCACAACCCCAATCTTCTCACCTCAAAACATTTTGAAACCTAAAAAAATTGAATGTGTCCTCTGAACCTCCTACATGAACTAGTAATGTTGAGGAAACAAAGGTACCAAGGAGAGGAGGCAAAGTTGTTTGTTTGGGGGGGAGAATAGAGTTATTATTGAAGTTGTGGGCGCCTATGTGGAGAAAAGAAAGAATAATTTATTGGAGCTGATAACCAACCTGCTTATGAAGTAGCCTTCCTTTTCCCAAAATATCTTCCACCATTTTGACAAAAATTTTTCATTTCACTTTGTCTCTATCTTAAGCCTCACCAATTACAATTAATATAATGTGTTAACAATTTATATTACACTTATAAATGTGAAGAGTTAATAAACTATCCTACCTTAGTGTTATTTAGTTGAAAGTTTTATACTTAAAAGCATCTAAGGAAGAGCAACCACATTGAGGAAAGTGAAGTTTTTGTTGGGATGTAGGAAATCAAGGCTTTCAATTCAATTTACTGAGCATTGATTAAGTGTCTACTATATACCAAACGCTGTGCATGTTACTTAGAATATAAAGACAAAAAGGAAACACCCTGTTTTCAAGGAGTTTTCATTCAACTGGGATGAGGGTGGAGTAGGCGGGAGGAAGGACAACATGGATACAGTACTCTTTCCACTGTACCAGTTAGAAAACAGGCCATTTTGACTGGAATTTGGAGTGGGTGATGTAGTAAAGTTAAACCAGTCTAGAAACAGTATGAAGGAAGTTTGTGAAGAGACTTAAATTTCAAACACAGGAGTTTGTGTATTATCCCAGAGTCAATAGCAATCTCTTGAAACTTCTTGAGAGAAGTGACATAGTCAGACTTTTACTTCAGGAGTATCAATCTAGAGAATGAATTAGGTGTCCCAATCTACCACTTATGGCCCCATAGGAGCTGAACTCTTAGTTGTCTGGTGTATCAGGTATCTACTATCTTTGTCAATGGGACACCCAGCATCTTTTTACATGATGGACTTCTGAAAAGTTGTTTATATTGTGATTTTTCAGAGAGATTGTACATGTTATTCTTTCCACTGCCCATTGAATGAATGAAAATTCTCATTTTTGTCGTAGACCAGAATCCTGATGCATATTTTTTTTTTGGGGGGGGTGTTAAGTGACTTGCTGAGGGTTGAACAGCTAGTAAGTGTCAAGTGTCTAAGGACAGATTTGAATTTAGGTCCTCCTGACTCCATGGCCAGTGCTCTATCCACTGTGCCACCTAGCTGCCTCTGCATATGTAGATTTTTAAAAGCAACACTGTGAAGTTCATAATGTCTACACTGATCTTTATAGCAGCTTCCTTGTTCATCCCTTTGTAGGTATAATATCAAATTATTAGAATATTCCAGGTGGTTTTGGATATTCTGGATTATTCAATGTCCTGTTGTCTGTTCAAAATTGGGGACTGATCATTGATCATAGATAATGGATCATAGATTAAGACCTGGAAGGGTCCCTAGAGATCATTTAGACTCATTTGGTTTTACAGATAAGGAAATCAAGTTTAAGTAATATGCCCAAGGTTTCACAGGCAGTAAATATCAAAGTAAAAATTTGAATCCAGGTGCAATGCCTGGTTCAAGTTCTTTCCATTACACCATTATGGTACCATTGTGGCCTCCCATCAGGAAAAGGAGATGTGTGTATACACACACATACATGTATGCATATATACACCCATACATATGTGTGTATGTATATATGAAAGTGTGTACGTATGTATGTATAACTGACTGATTTATCTTCTTGTTGTATCCCTACCCCCAGGAGTGTTTAAAATAGCACCTTAAGAGACAACATTGTGTTTGGAAACATGCTGGGTTTGGAGTCAAAGGATCTGGTTCCTACCCTAAGTACATCACTTGCTAGTATGGACCACAGGAAAGTCATTTAATCTTCTTGAATCTCATTTTTTATCATCTCAAAAATGAAAAGGTTGGACTAAATAATCCTGAAGACTCCTTCCTGCTTCAAGTATATGAAGCTACAATCTTTGCACATAGCAGGTGATCAATAAGTATTTTTTGAATTAAAAGAACAAAAAAGATAATTATTTAAGATTTCCAAAAGTTCACAAAATAGAAGGAAGTTAAGAAAGAAATACAAAGAACAACTTTGAAAGCAATGGGAATTTGTTACCTATATTTTAAAATACAAGTGGTATGTAATACAGTGATGGTTTCACATTATAATCCTTTATTGTCCCCCTCTTATATATAGAAATGTTCATTTTGTGGTGTTAACTTTTGAATTTTAGAACATGTATGCATATATACGTGCATATATCAAATATGCACGTATATATGCACATACATAAGTACATATCTATCATCTATCATCTATCATCGATTATCTATCTGTCTGTCTATCTATCTATCTATCTATCTATCTATCTATCTATCTATCTATCTATCTATCTATCTATCTATCATCTATCTACCCACCTAGCCAGCTAGTTATCAATAAATTTGTTATGTGAATGAATGGAGGAGATAGGAAATAATCAGCATCCATTAATGAAGCAACTATTTCAGTTTTTTGCCCAGCAATGGGTTTAACATTCTGCTGGAAAAGTTTGACTTGTTCATTCCCAGAATTGGAATCTTTCCTCAAAATAAGAAAAGAAATAGGGTCTTAGAACTCCCAGGAATCTTTTCTGCCTGTCCTCCATGTCTTTGACTTTTGCCTGGTCTCTTCAAAAAGACTGGTACTCTGTATCGGCTGATCCATGAGAAAGGAAGAAACCTGGGCTCCCTCTAACTTTGAAACAGGAAGCTGAATGCATACAAAAATATACACATGTGTATATAGTTGTACACGAACAACAGAATGTTTATACACATCCACTTGTATAATATACAATGTAGGCATATGTGTATATGTACATATGTATGTATATATATATACACACACATATATCAGTTGCTCAGTTCATATTTGTTGAATCAATTCATTAATATATAGGTGCTCTTATACCCATAGGATTTTAGTGGCAGAGGAAATTCTGGTTTATTTTTTCTTCTTTATCACAATCATAGCTGGAGGTAAAGCATTGGGGAGAAGTGAACAAATGGAAAATATGAGGAGTTACTCTCTTCTTTACCTGTTAAGAGTATACCTGGACTTTAAGGAGAGAATTGACCTCAATATTTTAAAGCCTTAGTCTGGTAGCATACTTTTTTTTTTTTGGTCTGGGAATCAATCAGTCAGACTAGATTAGGGTACAAAATATTTATCTTGGATATATTAAAATGAAGAGTTCTTTTATATACTGCAATACAGAAATGAATCAATGATTACCTTTTTAAAATAAATCCATTCTCATTATTGTGGAATTCATATTATTTTGGTAACTCAAGCAGTATGACCTAATTAAAACTTGATATAAAAATTCAGCATGGCATATAGTACTTTACCTGTCCAAAGTAAACACAGACAACACAATTTATTTTACTGGAGCATCCCTTATGCAAAATTACTTGTGAGTACTTCACAACCAATTACAATCCACTGTATATGCAAATTATTACTTTTTCAATTATTTATAGGGTGTTATGAGTGTTCATAACCCTTTATAGAGCACCAAACAAAAAAAGGCAAGAGCCCTGAATAAGCAAAACTGAAAGTAGGAAATTTTCACAGGATTATGGCATGGTTGAGAAGCTAAAAGCAAAATGGGAAAGAAGCTGGAGGGTGGAAGTGGGTAATTCAGGACACAGGTTTTATTGTTTTCTTAGGGAAGTTGTTAAGAATCAGAATCCAGACTAGTAGATGGAAATAACAATGACAGTAACAACAAACATGACAACAGCAATACCTTCCAAATGGTTTAGAGCTGAACAGGAATAAATCAGTGAAACATTTAGAATCAGTCAAGTTGGATAAAATGAGATAGGGAGCTTCTGCAATAGGGGTTATTAGCCTTTTTGTGTTATGGACCCCTTTGGTAGTCTGGTGAAGCCCATGGACCCCTTCTCAGAATAATGGCTTTAAATGCATAAAACGGGATTACAGAGGAAATCAGTTCTAAGTGCATTCATATATATGCATACATACACACAGATCAATTATATAATATTTATATACATAACCAATTCTAATTCTCTCTATATATATAAAATAACTGGTTTCCTTTGTAATCCTATTTTATCCATTTAAAACCATTATTCTAAGAAGGGGTCCTTGGACTTTACCATATTGCCAAAGGAGTTCATGACACAAGAAGTGTTCATAATTATATATATGGAGAGAAAGAGAGAGCGAAAGTTATTTAAGTTATATATAATATATAAAATCATAAATATAATAGCACATATATATGTGCATGTAGTATCCACAAGCAAAGAGATCCACACTTTTGCTTTTACTCTCTCACCTCAGTAGACCTTAAACACTAAAGAAAAAATAAAAGGACGAATTCCCTTCTTTCTTTTGCTTAATAAAATGCTTCCAGTTTATTTGCATTTTCTACATGTTTTCACCTTTTAAAAAATTTCTCCTCTTCCCTATTCCCATGTCCTCAACCCCAACAAAATCCACTTTGCAATTTGAATTGCTCAGTCCTTGGTAAATCAAGTTTCTATAACTGGCATCACTTCTCTTTTTCTCTCTCCTCTCACCTGCATATTTCTTAGAAATTTTAATTGGATGCCCCAGCATTGCCAGAATCTGTCTGTCATCTTCCAAGTCTTTGGCTGGTGGCATTGGCTTTCATCCCCAGTGAAGCACAGGGATAAGCTTTAAGGAATATGAGCATGTAACCTGACCATGGTTTCACAGAACATATTGATCTTAAGATTAAGGTTTAGGAGTTGCAAAAGGTTCTTGGATTTTAGGGTACATTTGAGAAACCTTGAAGTTTGTAGAAACAGTCATCTCCATTTGATATTTGAGGAATACTCTGGAGTCAGACCAAAGGAATATAGAAACATCCAAGACATTGCAAATTGACTTGGCAAGGAGAGATCCTCTAGAGGAGTGAAGAAAACCAGGGAGATGTCGCTCGTGGCAGTAAACACCATATGCTTGACTCAGCATCCGGTGCTCGTGAGGTGACAGAGCCAGAGATACTTACAGATCTGACAAGTAGGGCAATATCCAGTAAATCAAGACATAAACACCTTCTCTTCCTTCCCTAAGGAGTTCCCCCAAGACAATGTGTGTGGCACACAGCCCCACTGAAAACCAGAAGCTTCTGACATTGGAATGGGGTTTTCCATATGGATTCTGAAATGAAGTCTGGGATGTTACTAAAGCAAAGGTTGGATTTAAATTAATTACAAACTCAGCAGAGGAAGATTTTTTCCAAGGCATCTGAATAAATTGAGATTCATTTCTGTTCTTCTTGAGAAAAAAAATGAGAAGGGAGATAGGACAATTGCATGTGGCCTACCATTGCCAGCAATTTAGAAGGTACAATACAAACTAAAAATACATCACTGAAGACTAGCTACAGTGTCTAATGAAATATAAAACAATATCTGAGAAAACTTGAGGAAAATAATAAATATAGAAAAAATGTTTCACTAAGTCACCAGTTCTAGGAAAGAATTTTTAAAGAGTACATGAACTCCAAAAGAGCAACACAGTTGGAGCTTCATAAGAATATTGATGAAATAAAAGAACTTAAGAAAATCCAACTTAAAATGAATCATTCAGGTTCTAATTTGAACAAACATATGGCAATGTTCTCAATCAACAAATATTTGTTATGCCAAACACTATGACAGACACTGTATTAAATAGATGAAAATGAAAAAAAATTCTTGCCTTTAGGAAGCTTACATTCTATTGGCAATAGAAGGTTGTAAATAATGTTTACATCCATATGGGAATGCTAAAACAAAGATAAAGACTAGTTTCTACACTGGGGATCATTGAGCTGTAGAAAATAAACAATGAAATCTACATGTAAACAAATTGTACTTACTTTGCTTAAGTTAGTTATTTTATTTTATCTGATTTTTAAAAGAGAAACACAGAAAATTCAAATAACCAAATTCCAATCAGGGAACAAGAAATTTTCATATATACAACTTTCATATAGATAGATAGATATAGATATATATTTAACAAATACACATAAATTCTATAGTACTACTTGTCAGGAGAAAAAGAAGGAAAAAGAAAGAAATAGAAAAAAACAGTGAGAAAAAAAGGAAGAAGAAGGGAAATGAAGGAAAGGAGAAAGAGAGGTAGAGTTACATATAGAAGAGGAAGAAAAAATTAGTAATAATAAAATAATAGCATTTATATAGCACGTTGAGGTTTTTACAAAGTTAACTATTACTATTATCTTATTTGGTCCTCACAATAGCTCTTTAGAGAGTCATAGAGATGAAAAGAGAAATACACAAAGAAACAAGAAGGGGGGGGAGCACTGAAGAGGGAGAGAGATCTACAATCCCTTAAGGTTTACTCAACTATTCTTATCTGAAAGTTACTGTTCACTTGGTCTGTCAGTTTTAAACATGTTACCAACCTATTTTGCTATTTGTTGAAGAGTACCCAACTTTGGCACCTTGAGATGATCAATAACTACTTTTCCTTCTACCTCTTTCCCCTTCAAATCCAATCAGTCTACTCTTGTACATTCTTCTTTCACAATCTTTCAGAGGTAGCTAGATAGAATTGTGGATAGAGCACTAGACTTGGAATCAGGAAGACCTGAGTTTAAATCTGGTCTCAGAGCTTCCTAGCTATGACACTGTGGGTGAGCCCTTTAATTTCTGCCTACCTCAGTTTCTTCATTTAGGCACCATAATAGCACCTACCTCCCAAGCTTTTTGGGAGGATTAAATGAGACATTTGTAAAGTGTTTTGCAAAGCTTTAAGTGACCTATAAATGCGATCTATTATTATTGTTTTGATTCTGTCTTATGATGTCACTTTAAGCCTTTATGACCTAATGTTTATACTATTAGAATAGCCATGTAAGTCCTCTACTTATGTACCCTGTCTCTCTTGATTTCCAACCATTCTGTACTGTCACCAGATTTTTTAGGGGGAGTGGGGGACCCAACCTTTACCAGTACAGATTAGCACCTGTTCTTAAATTCATAGTCTTAGGAAGTTGTCTAAAGGGAAAATTAATCTCCCTAAAACACTTACTTAATGTTTTGTTGTTGTGGTGGTTGGGGTTGAATTGAATTGAATTTGATCATGTAACTTTCTGACCTATAGTAATATGGTTCTATTATTTACAATCAATTAACAAGTACTTATTAAACACTTACTATATACCAGAAACTATACTAAACACGAGATACAAAGACAAAGCTGAAATAGTACCTGTCTTCAAGGACTTTATACTCTAATAGAAGACACACATATGTATGTATGTATGATTCTATAGCTTATGCATATCTGTATATATGTACATATATATGCATGTGTGTATTCTTCATATTTTAATATATATATTATATAAAATATTTTATACTCTAATAGAAGAGACATATATTTATATAATATATACACATGTACATACACATATTTGTGTTTATGTAGGTATATACAAGATATAAAGAAAGCAGAAATAAGGCAACCTTGGATGGAAATGTACCAGCAGATGGGAAGCCTAAGAAATTGTTTCTGTAGAATCTGGAACTTGGGCTAAGTCTTGAAAAATCTCAGGATTCTGAGAGATGATTTGAAAAGTGAGAGCAACTTAGGCAGCCAAGGGGAAGATGGAATGCAGTCCTTCATCCTTAACATGCCTTTCAAAGCCTTCCACAGATTTGTTCCTCTATTTTCCTCACATCAGCCCCCTACAGAAGCTTGCCACTCCATTCATACCAATGTATTTGTTATCCACTTTGCACTTTCTGGTCTCTTATCCACTTAGAATGCCAGTCCATGATACCTCTTCTTATAAACATCCAGCCCTCCAAAGCTCAGTCCCATATGTTGGGGAAATGACATAACTGGTAAATATGATTCTTGTGCCACCATCAGTCACAAGAGGAAAAAAGAGCAGGACCAGAATACACTTTTATCTCATATCAAATTTGCATTTCACTGTAACCCCCAGATCTGTGTGAGAAAAACATATGTCTAGCCACACCAACCCCATCTTGTATTCTGAAATGGAATCGTTGGAACCTGAATGTAAGGCTTTATCTAGGATTTAACAAAGTGCCTTATGCTCTTCTCATGGACAACATGGAAAGGTCGGCTAGAAGATAGTAGCCAACAGAACTGGATCAACTCAAAGATTTTCCGATGTGATGAAATAGGCCAGACACTATTGAGTGATTACAGACCTGTTCCAGGAGCCTCTGTAATGTATTAAATCTCGATGCAATCAGCATAATGTCATTTGCAAATAAGATCATCTGGAGGACCTCCCCATTCACACAAGGAATCCCTTCTTAACCTGGATTTCCCCCTAAATTTGCTCCATCAACGTGGTGAATCCCTTTACAAACAAACTCCCTGTTTTCGGCCTAAATTGAAGAAGGTTATCTCATATATCATTACATTTGTCTATTTTCTTCCTGCCTATGTTTCTACATCTATGCCACAATAACTAGGCTACCCTCTTACTCTGAAGCTTTCCTAAATGCCTAGGGCCTTTCCACTCCTCTCAATGTCTTTCTACCATGCCTACCTCCTTATCCCATGGGTGAGTTCCTTTCAGAGGCCTCCATTTTGGTGACAGGTCCAGGCTGACCAAGCTTTATTTCCCTCTCAGTTGTGCTTCAACCCACTGTTTTCAAGATCCCTTATATAGGTTGTTTCCCCTATTAGAATCTCAACTCCTTAAGGCTAGAACTGTCTTTCAGTTTGCTCATATTTGTATCCCCCGGGATTATCACAGTGCCTGGCACATAGTATGAATTTAATAAATGCTTGTTACATGCTTATTTGTTACATTGTTCAGGGAACCTATCTCATCCAACCTGTATTTGATAAAGAACTCCTTCACCTATCCTTTGTTTGAGATCCTCTACTGAGGTAAAACTCACTGTATGTGATGGATCTGGTATTAAAGAACTTGGATTTAAAAACTAGCTCCTCTTTCCTTCCTTTCTCTCTCTCTCTCTCTCTCTCTCTCTCTCTCTCTCTCTCTCTCTCTCTCTCTCTCTCTCTCTCTCTCTCTCTCTCTCTTGCAGGGCAATGAGGGTTAAGTAACTTGCCCAGGGTCATACATCTGCCAAGTGTCAAGTGTCTGAGGCCAGATTTGAATTCAGGTCCTCCTGAATTCAGGGGTGGTGCTTTATTCACTGTGCCACCTAGCTGCCCCCACCAGCTCCTCTTTGTTATCTAAGAGACTGTGACCATGTTGGATAACTTCTCTTGCCACAGTTTCCCCATCTATCAAATCAGGGAGATGGACTAGATGGCTTCTGAAGTCTCGTCTATATTTAAGACAGTTCTACATGCTCAGAAGTGTTTAATTACATTGATCTAAAATGTGCCTCTACAACTTCCACACATTTCTCCTAGTTCTACTGTCTGTGCATAAATAGAACAAATTTAATTTCCCTTCCACATGACAGTCTTGAAGAGAGCTATCATGTCTGTCTGTTTTCTTCCTTTAACTGATCCATGTATAGCATGTTTTCTAGGTTCTTTGATCAAATCCCCACTTGATACTGTATCATTTAATATTCTTATGGATGGGAGCCAGCTAGGTGGCACAGAGGATAAAGCACCGGCCCTGGATTCAGGAGGACCTGAGTTCAAATCTGGCCTCAGACACTTGACACTTACTAGCTGTGTGACCCTAGGCAAGTCACTTAATCCTCATTGCCCACAAAACAAAACAAAACAAAAACAAAAAAAGAGGTAGCTAATATTCTAATGGATGACTAAGACAAAATCATTATCAATGGCCTGCCAATCAAATTTGAAGATGACACAAATCTGGAGACATAACTAACGTACTGAATGGCAAAGTTAGGATTGATACAGATATGTAAAAGCTAAACCATTGGCTTGAATTAAATAAGATACAATTTAATAGGAATAAATGTAAAGTTTGGGGGAAGCTAGGTGGCACAGTGGATAAAACATTGGCCCTGTATTCAGGAGGACCTGAGTTCAAATCTGGCCTCAGACACTTGACACTTACCAGCTGTGTGACCCTGAGCAAGTCACTTAATCCTCACTGCGCTGTAATAAACAAACAAATAAATGAAAAACTGAATAAATAAACAAATGAATAAGTAAATGAATAAATAAATGGATAGATAAATGAATGAGTGAATAAATAAAAGTACAATGAAAACCACATGATTATGGAAATAAATGTGTAAATGCAAAGTTTTACATAGGTTCAAAAAACCAACTTGACAAGAATAAAACAGGAGAAGCAAGACTAGATAGAATTTCAAAGGTAGACAGAAGCTGATCACTTGAACAGAATGTTAAAAGTAATAATAATACTAAAACAACTAACATTTATATACTGATTACTATGTAGCACATACTGTGCTAAGTACTTTATAATTATTATTTCATCTGATCTTCACAAAAACCCTGGGAAATTGGTGTTATTAGTATCCCCATTTTACAGATAAAGAAACTATGGAAAAACAATTTTAAGTGACTTGCCCAGGGTGACACAGCTAATAAATATCAGAGTTAAATTTGAATTCAGGTCTTCTTGACTTCTGGCCCAAGATTCTATCCTCTATAGCACCTAGGATGAAAGAGAAGAGTTAAAGAAAACAGATTGCAAACCTAACATGAAGTTATGATAGGTCATAATGGGAGACTTCAAATATACACTTATTACCAAAGCTTTTAGCCAAAATAAAAATGCCTGGAAAAATTATTGAATTTTTCAATGATAATTTATTTCCTCTGAAGATGCAGGAAGCAGCTAGGGGAATGATTCTTCTGGATCTGCTTTTGACCAACAAAGAGGAACTCATTGCTAAAGTTGAAATCATGGGATCCTTTGAAGAAAATGACCAACCTATATTACAATTTGTGATACATAAGTGGAAAACCAAGTATAGTATAGAATCTATCCTAGATTTTTGGGAGAGTAGATTTCAAGAGTTAAAAGAAAGGGTAGATAAGATTGTGTGACCTGGAATTCTACTGGGAATGCCCAGGAATGTTGGAAATAGCTCAAAAAAAAGAATTTTCAAAACAGATGCACGCAAATGATTCCACTGAGGGGGGAAAAGGGAGAAACTATGTGGACTACTAATAACTGACCTATTTGAATTTTTTAAAAAAATATCTTGTATAAAAAGTGAAAACAAGGATAGGTAATGAAGGATGAATACAAAAGACAAATACATTTCTATTAGAATAGTAACAAGAGAGCTAAAATTCACAGTGAACTTTATGGTTGGAAACTTGCTGAAGACAAAAGAAAGTTTTTGTTTTAAATTTATGATGGAGCTAAGAAGATCAAAGAGGCAATACTTGCTTGGAATGAATATGTTAATGATAAAATATAGTGGGGAAAGGATACTATTCAACTAGAATAAAAATATTCATCAGGGAATTAATGCCCAAATAAGAGAATAGAAAATGAAAATGCCATGATTAGTAAAAGTTGCTGTTGTTTAGTCGTTTCAGTCATGTCCGACTCTTCACAATTCCATTTGGTGTTTTCTTGGCAAAGATACTAGAGGGGTTTGCCATTTCCTTCTCTAGATCATTTTATAAATGAAGAACTGAGGCAAACAGGCTTAAGTGACTTGCCCAGGGTCACACAGCTAGCTAGTATCTGAGGCCAGATTTGAATTCAGGAAAAAGAATATTTATGACTCTAGGCCTGCCACTCTATCCACTGCACCACCAAGCTGCCCTACCTCATTAAATTCCAGTCACCAGGTCTAGGCAAACTGTATCAGAAGGCATTCACAAAACTCTTAGAATATGATCAATAAGTTACTATTAGTGATTTTGAAAGTTTGTGACAAACACGAAGAGTAGTATAGTGCCAGGAATAAGAAAATGTGCTGATTTTCAAAAATGGGAAGGCTAGAATCTTCATAATATAAGTCACCCAGGAGGCAACTAGGTGGCAGAATGAAGTGCTGGAATTGGAGTCAGGAAGAAGAGAGTTCAAATTTGTTCTCTGACACTTTCTAGTTGTGTGAACCTGGGCAAGTCACTTAATTTGTTTGCCTCAATTTCCTCAACTTTAAAATAGGAATAATAATATCACCAAACTCTCAGGTTGTTGGGAGTATCAGATAATATTTATAGAGCACCTAGCATAGTACATAGAGCATAGTAGGTACTATATAAATGCATATTTTCTTCCTTTTGCTTTAATTCCTTTTAAAAATCTAGAAAAAGTTATCAAAGAAATTGTGAGCCCTTAAAAAGGAAAGCACTGAATGTAGTATTTACATTGGAAAGAACATTGGATTTATATAGCACAGGTTCTAGGTTCTAATTCTGCCAATAGGTTATATTCTCCTTTCTTTTACTGTAACCAATAGACAAAAGTTCCTTCTCCACTAAATATAATTTGGCTTATTTCTCCTTTAAGTTATTACCTTCTAGTTTCCCACATTGGAGCTCATCTACCTCCCTGATCCCCATCCTACCTACAAACACACACCAATAATCTCTAACCCCACAGTCTTGCAGGGCAGCACAAGTTGAGCTTGTAACAGATCCCAACCCTCTCCCCCTGCAGAAATACAAAAGGCATATGCTTGCTTAGGCTGCATATATAGCACTATGCAGTGCTATGGACCACATCAGAGTCTAAGCAGAGAACTGAGGAAAAGAGGGAAGTAGAGCAAGACACATGTGTTTGAAAACACTATGTAAATAGTAGCTTTTTAAAACTTAAAAAAATTTCATTACTTTCACAAATCCTGAGAGACAGAACCCAGAATCCAACTGGAGCTAGTTTTGCTCCCCTAGAAGTACTTGGGGCAGAAATTAAGGCCAGTGAACTGTGAATTTCCCAACTGGGAAAAGCTGAGAAGGTTTTTAAGTCCAGTCCCCAGAGAAATCATAATCAAGAGGGAGGGAGTTAAAGAGTGAGCAATAAGAGAAAATAAAGAGGGGAAAGACTTATCAAATATCTCATGAGAAAACAACTGAAGTGAAAGTCACCTTCCTTGAACTCCCAAGTTCTTAATAATCTCTCCTTTGTCTATCCTTGTATTTATTTATCGATTTACATTTTTTATTCCTCTCTCATCCCACAATCTTTTGTTCTTGTTTTTGCATCCCCAATACATAGTACGGTGAGATTTGAACATAATAAGTATTTAATAAATATTTATTAATTCAAAATGAATTTCCCTTTTCTTCTTTTCCCTAGATTAAGCACCCCTGGTTTCTTCAAGAGATTCTCATGTAATTCTGAGTCTCCTTACCATTTCAGCCTTCCACCAAAGCCCTTCTAAATAAAATCTGTTTTAAAAAAAAAATTCCCAGAATTGGACTCTTCATTCAGAGATGTTCTGAACACAAATGAGCATGGGGGGCTGTCACTTCATTTTCTCTAAAGATTATACATCTGATCAAAATTATTTTAACCTAAGGTAGCATTATTTACTTCATTGGTGTTACCGTTCTAGTTCATACATCACAATATTAACTCAGATTGCTATTGCTGCCTTCTAAAGTTTCTACATCTTTTTTCCTCCATAAAAATGAATTCTGGCCAAGCTGCTCTTTTCTAATTCTTCTTATATAAAATAAATACAGGACTTTAAAACTATTTCTATTTCATTTTATCTTGTATTTCTTATTCCTGATGTCATTAATCAGTGAATTTTGTATCCCCTCTCAACTTCATGCTACCTATTAATTGGATAAGCACACCACCTATGTCTTCATGGAATTCATTGGTTAAAACAAACAAAACAGTTAAGTTAAATAGAATGGGGAGAGGAGGAGGAGGAAGGGTCCTGTGGCACCACCTACATTGGGGATGTTCCTATAGGTGAAAAGTGATCTTTTAATTAATAACCTTTGGGCCTGGTTTGTCATTCACTTCTGAATCTACCTAACCATGTTATCATCCAGCCCATAGGGAACCTAGAAGGTCTTTCAGATATTTCGCTCAACTGCAAATACGCAATATCTCTGCCATTCCCCTGAACTGTCAAACTTGTCAAAAAATGAAATGTACTTAGTCTAATGAGACTTGTTTTTAACACATCTTTTCCTGCTTATAGAGATCACTTACTTCTTTTCTATGTGCTCATGAATATGCATTTTAATTAAACTAGCATTTTATTTGGAATCCCTGGCAGATTCACCCATCTAAACCTACTTTTTTCCCCCGATCAAAAATTAAGACAATATTTGCCCACTTCTAATATTATAGCATTTTTCACCTTAATTTCTCAAAGATCATTGAAATTAGTTTGTGAGAAAATAATGGGGTTCTAGGAGACCCAGAGAGCCTTGCCTGACCTTTCTTAAGGCCAGCCCAGAATCAGGAATATTTCAAGGGAAATGTAGTTAGAACTTGGATTGTGAATAGAGACAATTAGAGATTAAAACCACACCTACCTGAAAGCCTTCCTCTCAGAGGATCTGTTCTCTGGACTCTGATCTTAGCTTGTACTGCTCCAGAACCACCCTTAACTCCAGTAAATCAATAGATTCAAATGATTCTAGCCAATTAGCTTGAAGCAGTGTGTAAAGGCTGCCTGTCCTCCAGACCACAACAAGTTATGCTCTCACACTTGGTCTCTTGGCCTGGGAATGCTGGAGGAAGCCAACACGCTTTTACCATCTCACCCCTCTGAACTTTCTGAGCCATATGCTCCTTTTTTACTAATATTTAATATGCTTTAATAAATGCCTAATGCCCCAAACTGGTGCTAGAGCCTCTAATTTCTAAGTAAAAATATATTAGAAACCCCAGCTAAATTCCCTAAAACTTGGGACAGAGATAGGGCACCCCGATATAATTTCAAATGACACAAGTTCAACAATTACATTTGCAAATTCCTACAGTGCCCTGATATGTAGCATAGGCTAGTAATGTTTGCTTTATGTAGATTTGAGCTATTCTCACCACCTTTCATTTGTGGGTACAATGTAGATAAAAAAAATTAAAAGTGAAGAATGACTTACATTTACATTGAATATTAAAGTTTATGTAAAGATATTCAGTGTGATAAAATGGAAAGTACACTTCATTTGGAGTCAGAAGCCTTGGGTTCAAATCCTGTTTCTACTATCATAATCTGTTTGACTATTTACAACACTGTGACATTGCTGGGGACTTGGTTTCATAATCTGTAATGGAAGACAGCAAATATTTATTAAGCATCTACTATGTGCCGACAATGCTAAGATCTTTACAAATATTACCACATTTGATCCTCAAAATAACCCTGGCAATGAGGGCATCTAGGTGGCGCAGTGGATAAAGCACTGACCTTGGATTCAGGAGTACCTGAGTTCAAATCCAGCCTCAGACACTTGACACTTACTAGCTGTGTGACCCTGGGCAAGTCACTTAACCCTCTTTGCCCTGCACAAAAACCAAACCAAACCAAAACAAAACAAAACAAAACAAAATAATAACCCTGGCAAGCAGGTGCTATTATTTTCCTACTTTTACATTTGAGGAAACTAAGGTGGAAAGAGGTTAAATGACTTTCCTAAAGTCCAGGGCTCATATACACTGAATATGGATTTGAAATTGACTCTTCCTAATTCTATCCACTGTGCAACCTGGCAAAAGTAAGATAATGTTAATAGGACTAGGTAACTTCTAAGATCTGTTCTATTAAAAACAAAAAAAAAACCTGTCTTTTTCTTTTATAACAACCTTGTAAGGTGAGATTACAGATATTATCTCAGCAGGAAATGCCCTTGTTGCGAAGGGTCAGGCCGATATGGAATGGCCTCTAAGGGATCCAGAGTGGAATTATAATAACGACAGGGAATTCCAAAAATTAAAAGACACTAGGGAAACACTTCTGAAGGGAATGGAATTATGTTCTAAAAAACCCGAAAACTGGACAAAATTTATGAGCACATTTCAGGAGGCTAATGAAAGACCAAGCAGATTTTACGATAGGCTTTGTGAGACCGCCAGGCAATATACCAGATTGAATCCAATTGATTTAAAAGATTCTTATATTATCCTCAACATGTTTGTTTGTAATTCACTGCCAGAAGTACGCAAATATTTTCTGACTCAATGTCCAGATTGGAGGAGCTTCACAGCTGATAGAATTAAGGACCTTGCGAATTATGTCTTTGACTCACATGAGGAAAGTCCAGATCGCCCTAAACAGACCATTCTGGCGCCGGCAATTCCTAGTCAGCCATGTGAACACTGGAATAAGGGCACTAAGGTGTGTTGTTACTGTTATAAGGAAGGGCATACATTGAGGGAATGTAGGACTTGGAGAAGAAATTCTAATTACAGGCAAAATCAAAATAGAAATAGATCTTTTTGGAGGAATACAGAGGGAGAGTATCAGAATACCAGTAATAGACCCTATCAGAGGAATACAGAAAGGCAGTACCAGAATAATGGTAACCAAGGTCCCCCTCAGAGAAGGGCACAGGAATGACAGGGTCTTGGGGAGGAATGGAACATAGATAATGAAAGTAACATATTCCCAGATCCAAATTTTTTGAATGCCCTTGTACCTGTCCATTCACCTCCCCAGAGTAAAGAACCACACGTCACCCTAAAAGTGGGGGAGACTTATTACGATTGTCTGCTAGACACAGGAGCTTCTAAATCAGTATTAGTAAGCAAACCAGACCCTGGGTGTAGACCTGTAGTATTTTTGAATGTAGTAGGAGTCTCAGGAAAAACCCAGAGAGTGGCAAAATTGAACCCTCGCATGGTATCTATGGGGCCCTTAACAGTGGAACATTCATTCTTACTCATGCCTGATGCCCCTGTAAATTTATTAGGTCACAGGCTCGTGGGAGAGTTCCTGATTAAAGCAGGCTTGTGGAGGAGGACTTCAGGAAGAACCCAACCAAGCTGGAACTCTAGGCTAGGTAGGACTTCTTTTTCATAACCTTCTGAACTCTTTGTAAATATCTGTATGCTCTAATAAATGTTTAAGGCCCAAAGACTGGTACTGAAGCCTTTTAATTTTGGGCGACCACAATTAAGATTTTAAACATCACAAAGGTAAGCACAAATACTTTTATCAATATTTTACAGTTAAAGAAATTGAGGCTTAGAGAGTTTGTGACCTACTTATGCTACTTATATGTTAATTTAAGCCTAGACTCGGACCCAAGCCTATGTATTCCAAGGTTAGGATTCTTTTCACTATTTACCACACTGCCTTTTTTAAGATAAATAATGATGAAAAGAAACCATATTCTTATTTCTATAAACTCTGTCATGAGTACTAAATTTAAGGACATTTTAAAGTACATCTTTATAAAAAATCACATGGGACCCCTTTTAAATCATGACTTTCAATTCAGACCTTTCTACTTATCTCAGCTGCATTCCATTTGCAATTTCACATTATAATTTCTCTATGCCAAAGCAATAGGAAAATCTATATTTTTGCCATTGTATCATTTTAGTATTCATGTTAATGTTATAATATAAAAATCCCACTTTAATAAGAACATCCATAGCATAAATACCCTATAATAAGACATTTTAATTTCAGTAGTGAAAATTTGTACTCCTGTAACACTCTAGAATGATAGATAAGAGCTTCCAAATTGGGTTTTTAAAGCAACCTCTGTACTACATTAACAAAAATAAATATTAACTTATGAAATATATGATGGAAAATCTTTACTACAATACCAAAAATTAATTCAAAACGAGATATTGATCCTTAAGCTACCTAAAATAAAATGCATTAGGCAATTCCTAAGTGTCTTGATAGCAGTAACCCTGTACATTTCATACAATTTGGTTCATTACCGAGAAAAAGAAAAGACTTGTTACAAAAGCAAGACCCAAAACAATAGGCAGGCAACTCTTCATGATTTGTGTAGGAAATTGCAATCTATTTTATTTTCAACATCAGTTTCCATCACTAGTGCCCAGGAAATTTCAAGTATAGTCTGGGATTCAGAGATGGAAAGTGGACTATTCCTAATGACTTTCAAATTCAGGTTATCAGGCTTTCCTTTAAAAGGGGTGGGGACTTGGAAAGGAGGGAAAAGAGTATGCATTGCAGTTCCACTACTGAATGAGTGAGTAAATTCCCATAAAATGTGCTATCAATTATTATAGGTATATTTGAAAGAAATAACTAGTTGAAAGGGAATTTGGCCCTTTAAACTTAAATGTGGAGATAAAGAATACTTGACCTTTCAGGAAATACACAGTTTGAAGGTAAAAGGTCTAAGTGGAATGTGACAGTGATATCCAATTAGCACTGTCCAAAGTTATGACCCTCCATAACTCCTCAGAAGTTGTATTTGAGGAACTTCATTTCTTCATGGTGCATCAAAATCCATCTTTTTAGTTCTAAGCAGGGCAGTTAAATACAAAAAATTGCCTATATAAGATTATAGGTGATTTCAAGGGGCCTACAAATTCCTAAGTGCAGGTCATCCATTTTAATTATTCCTTGAACTATGTGATAGATATGCAACTGTAAAATTGCACATATATTACAACTTTGCAAACAGTATCTTACTTTAAATGTATCAGGAAAGTTCCTTATATTTAAAAGAATCCTAATAAAGCATTGGTCCTGGATTCAGGAGAACCTGAGTTCAAATCTGACCTCAGACACTTGACACTAACTAGCTGTGTGACCCTGGGCAAGTCACTTAACCCTCAATGCCCCACAAAAATGAATCCTAATGATCATTCCTTAATTTAAAAGCAATTTCTTATTTAAAATAATTTTATTATAATGTAAACAATTTCTCCAAAATTAGTTGGAAGTTTTGTTTTCTAATTTTGTTTATTATATTTCTTAAAATTATGAAAAAACTTGCATTTGTGTGGTACTTAAAGAAATACCAAACATTTTACTCATGACAACACTGAGGTAGATAATAGTAAGAGTTGACATTTCTATATAAATTTAATGTCTCTCTTTTTTTTTTTTTTGAAGAAACTGACATTCAAAAAAGTAAAATAACTTGTCCACAGTCATACTGGCAGCACTTAAGAGAAATGACACATTTTGCTGTCCAGTCCAACTAGTCTATTTATTGCCCCTCAAAAGTGCCTTCTTCATTCTTCCCTCTGAACCTTTCCTCAGCTTAATGTCCCTTCCTGGAATGTCCTCTGATCTATTCTTTCCCTTCTAAGTTTTTCTTTTTTTTTTTCTCCTAGGGGGCTAATCCATGAAATCTTTTCTAGCCTTCAGGTTCAGTTCAAGTCATTCAACGTATTTATTAAACTGTGTGCACATATGTGTGTGCATATGTGTGCATGTACATGTATGTATAGATCATAGGTGTGTATGTACATGTATGTATACCCACATGTAGTCACATGTGTTGAATAAATTTAGCTGGACTTGAGGGTTGGAGAAAACTATTGAGCATAAAGGATGGCAATGCACAGCATAGTGTATATGGAGCCAGCTTTGGAGTCAAGAAGACCTGAGTTCAAGTCCTGTCTCTGACACATCCTAAATGGATGACACTAGGCAAGTATTTTAGCCTTCTGTGCCTGTAGCAATAATCTAAGATGTTATATGCATCATACTTGCTGATCTGCATTGCTAAAGGAAATTTAGTTTCTGGGAAATGCCTATAAGAATTAAATCACAGGTTTGTATCTATACTCACATGCCCAGAGAAAGGAAAAAAAAATCTATTAGTATCTATACCTATATCTTATATATCAATATCTACCTCTACCTCTCAATTTTCCTCTCTCTCTAGCCTTATTGTGTCTATCAATACCTATACCTACATCTATACTTCTGGGACAGCTAGGTAACAAAGTGGATAGAGTCCTAGGGTTGGAATCAGGAAGACTGAACTTCCTGAGTTCACATCTGATCTCAAACATGTAGTAGCTGTGTGACCCTGGGTAAGTCACTTAACCCCTTTTGCCTCAGTTTCCTCATATATGAAATGAGCTGGAGAAGGAAATGGAAAATCACTCTAATTTCTTTGCCAAGAAAATCCCAAAAGAGGTCACAAATGTCTAACATGACTGAAAAAAGACTGAACAACATCAAATATCCATACTTATAACGAAATCTATAGATACAGCTATCTATAGATTTATATCTATCTTTCCATCTATATCTATGTCTATACTATACATGCACATGTAGTTATATGATTTGTGTATCTATATATACATGTCTGTATATAATATATTCATATATTGTACCCACATTATTATGTATTTACATGTACTATATACATATGCATGTATGTATATATGTATGTAGAGAAATAAATTTGTGTATGTGAATGTATGCCCCATGATCTATGCTTTAATCATGGTGGAAGACTTCTAATGAAAAAAACACCTACATCAACACAACTTGCCTTTAAAATCCTTAAGGCAGAAATTAGTTCATTTTGCTATTCATATCCCAAGCTTTTGCAATAGTGCCTGCTACTTAGGAGGTGCTTACTGAGGGCTTGTGAGTTGCTAAAGGGAGTTTCCCAGGGCAATGATAGACTCAAGGACATTGCATAGTTACTAAGTGTCCAAGGCATAACTTGAATCTTGGTCTCCTTGACTCCAGTCCTAGCTCTCTAGCCACTCATCAAAGCAGGTATTTAATAACTGCTTTTTGAATGAATGAATGAATGGATTCATATTCCTTCCTCTTTCCACCCCCTTTTTGTATCTCTGCAATTCCCTGCTTGACAGAGTGGACTAAGGGCAAATAAGTGACATCGTGGTATTATTACCAAAGTCATTATTCTTCAGCAAAGGACTAACCCAGCAACTTTCCTACTTAATCAACTCTGGGAACTTATTTTTGCCTCTAGGATAAAATATAAACTCTGGTTAGCTTTTAATACCCTTCACAACCTAGTTTCAGCCCATCTTTCCAATCTTTTTGGCTATTCCTTACTCCCCTGCCATACTCTAAAATCCAAGTAAATTGGCTTTACTGCTGTTCCTCCCATACAACACTGCATCTTATATCTCCATGCCTTTGTACTGGATAAGGTCATTCCATGTATCTAGAGTGTTCTCACTTACCTTCACTTCATAAGGTCCTCTTTATTTAAGATTTAGGTCAAGCACAATCTTCTGGATGAATCCTTTTCTGATCCCCCCAAAACTACCTTGTAATTAACTGTTTTGCATGGATGTGTGTTTACTCACTTTATATTATGCTCTATATACTTAAACACATACTTTTCTCTCTCCCCCATTAGAACCTCTCAGTCATTAGGAATTATTTAGTTCATTGTTTCTGTATCCCCAGCACCCAGCACGGTGCCTGATACATAGTCAGTATTTATAAAAGTCTCTCGATTGACTAATAAGAGAGGAAGTTTGGGGCTTAGAATCAGGAAGACCTGGTTTCAAATCCCGACTTCTGTTATTTACTAGCCATGTGGCATCAAGTACATTAAATACATAAATAAATTTTCTTTTAGAAAGAAAGGAAAATGGCAAACAAAAAATAAAAACAAATCAACAAAAGACGGTCCTTGTTCTCAGGCAGCTCTACTGGGGGAAACAAAATGAAAACAAGTAAATCCAAAGAAGCTATGGGCAAAGTGCATTTGAGATAATCTTAGAGGAAAGACATTAAGATTAAGGAGGACCAAGAAAGACTTATTTGCGGAAGGTGATACTTTAGCCAAGACTTGAAGGAAACCAGGGAAGCCATAATTAGAGAGATGTGAATGACTAAAGAAGGAATATTTTATTCAGTGTGCAATGCAAAAATACTCATGGTTTTTGAGTAGTAGGGTGAACTGATCAGACCAGTTCATTTGGAAGGCACTAAAGGCACAATACAAATTATAGGTTGGAGAAGGGATAGACCTGAAGATGTCACAGCAGTGTATACATGAAGAAATTGAGAGAAGTATTAGTGGGACTACAGTGGGAGTGGAAAGAATTAGAGATTCAAATGATAAAAATGATAAGATTGGACAAATATTTGCATATGAATTACTATCCTATAGAATTCCTTTTTTGGACCACAAATTTGCTACTTAGCCAATGGAATCTCATCTTGTTATTTATTACATTATTTCTATGTCATGTCTATTCAATTAAAACCTAAACTCCTGAAGGCAGGGACCATGTGGCACATCTTCCTGTGTTCCTCATACCCTATACATCATAGGCTCTCAACAAATATGTGCTTCTTAAATAATAACAATAATAATACTTGACATAGATTTATTACTTCAAGGCCTGAAAGGCCAATTATATAGTCTCATATTTGTACTTTACAAAAAAAATTAAATAAAAAAAGACCTGTGAACAGAGCCATAATTAGAACTAATTAGCAACATAAAACACATCTGAGACAAAGGGCACAAAATGTAGCCTCAGGTCGACCTTTTAAGGAGAGCTCCATGTCACAATTAGGGAGACTACCCCATGGACAGGTGACTAAGTCTAGACAGAACTGGGGGGAAATTGCCTGAGGTGTGAGCTATGGCAGTGTTAGGAGGAAGTTTCCTATTTTAAATAATTTTTCTTTCTGACTAGGCACAATAGTCTTTTGTTTCTATTTTGTTGAAAGAATGTAAGTCCCTTTAGTACCCTATAAATTTCATATTTGGGGCAAAGTCTCAATTGCTTCTCCCTAGTTAGAACTATACCTGTGAGGTAGGCACCACACATATTGTTCTCTACAATTTACTCATGAAGAAACTGAGATTCAGAAGTGATTTTCCCGTAAGTCACACAGCTAGTAAGTAGCAGAGGAAAGTTTAAATCCAGGTTTCTCCTAACTCCAAATTCCAGACTTACTATGTTGTGTATGGCCTATAATGTGCCCACTCTAGATTAGGTATCTAAAGATTATAGTCAATGGCAAAGGTGCTAAAAGCCATTAATGAGACAGAATTGAAAATTATAGTTTAAAAAGCAGAAAGACACAGTAATCTACTTTTATTTATAAAACTTTAGGGTTTTGGCTACCTTGGAGAGAATTGGCATTAAGGAATCCATGATCTGATTAAGTAGGAAAGAACTTCTGATTGACAATAGCAAATATAAATTGTTGCCTCCATTGATTCACAATATTTAAAATGTAGATGAAGATGATAACATTTATCATACAGATAAACTGTCCTGAGAATGGACTGAGACCCTTCTCTAGTTACATAGGCAGCTTCTTAGAATTCAGGCTAAAATAGAGAGCAATGTTTTTAATAACATCACTTGATAAGATCTCACAGTCTTCAAGTATTCCTATGAAAGATAACCAGGGCTCAAGATGTAAACCTGAGTTTTGTTGGGATTGTCTGTGGAGGAGACAACTTTTGTTCTTACCAGGGTGGTGTCACTACACTTGTTCCTCATGCTAAGGACTGCTGATAACATTTATGTCAATCTTGTATCCATGTTATCAGGATTCCACACTTGTCTGCATCTGTGGTTTACAGATAAAGTTTGAATTTTTTGAAATGAGTAGCTGTATCAATCAATTTGCTTCCCGAATAATCAGCCAATGTTTATTTTCTAAGCAAGGGTGCTATGTTAAAAACACATATGCTTCCAGTTGGTTACAAAATGCATGGGCTCTTAAAAAGGTTAAGGAAACAGAAACAAGAGTACAGCGTGAATGTAAGGAGTCTGGTTAAGTATCTGAGATTTTAAAATGGCAGCACTGAAGATAAAGTTGCTGTAAAATTGTCTTGTTGAGGCAAATTTCTGTTTAGATCAATGTTTTGAGAATAGACTTACTTTTCTTTATTAATCTTTCATTAAAAATTCAAAATAATTTTTAAAAACCTAAGTTACTAATGATAATATTGTCCCTTGGGGGGGGGGGGAAAACACCACAAACAGAACCATTGAACCTTCAAGTGGAAAAAAATAAACAATAATTACCTGTTAAGGGTGGGAGTGGGAGTAATAATGGTAAAGTAGTCTCAAATAGAGTGATGGAAACCATTATTTTCTTTTCCTCAATTTTTAAAGCCATGATTTGGCATTTCACAATTATATTTCAAAATGAATTTTACTCATGTTAGTCAAAGTCTGACTCCCATGGGTCTTCTCAAAGCTATGCTTCTTAAGATGGGTCTTGTCAATAGGATGATCACACAAATAGCCACCATTTCTGACTTACTAAATACCCCATCGATTGGCTTAAAAGTCACCATATATGGTTATTATTCAGGCTTGTGGAAAGCATGTATGATCTCTTGAGTCTATTTTCCTTAGTGCTTTCAGTGATCAAATCACAGGCTACTGACTGTCTTTTATGGAATAACCCCATTGAAGGCACAGTAACTAAACCTACAACCTGCTTGGGTACAAAGGAAGAAGGGATTGTCAAAGTCTGCAAATGGCATAACAATTTTTTTATTAGAAATGCCTTAATTTTAAATTCATTTCACTCAATCAACCAGTATTTCTTATTGTAGGTACCTACTATGTTCTGGACACTATGCTAAGCACTGATGAAGAAAAGACAAAAGTGAGACAATTCTTGCCCTTGGCCACCTTATTTGGTCTTGTTGGAAATCTTAAATGGTGATAACAAGGCTTGAGAAATAGCAGACTTGCATTAGAAACAAGATTGCAAATTCAAATCCTGCCTTTTATTCCTGCTAGCTGCTTTAACCAGAGGCAAATCATTTAACTTTTCAGTGTTCCAGTCACCTCTCTAAGATTATAAAATGCAAATAAATTTTTCCACAACCAGAGTTCCCTAATCTGATGAAATCACAGGTCCAGACACCCCCTTGAGTCCTCCCCACAAAAATACCCACAAAACAATGGCCAGGCTAGGTTCTCATTTTCCCACTCTTGTTTTTTAACCTTGAGAAAATCATTAGCGCTAAATGATTGCAAATGTTACATATGCACTCATTTGTAAAGGGACACAATTGAACCCACATGGTTCTTAGGGCAAAAGATTTGTGAGCAGGAATTTAGGCAGAGAATATAGTTGTGTTTAGAACACTCCATTTTTGCCGATTTGTACAACGGAGTTAAAGCATGCTCAGGATCACAGAAACATTTGAAATGGGTATTGTTTTTTTGTTGTTGTTCAGTCATTTTCAGTCATGTCCAACTCTTTGTGACCCCATTTGGGGTTTTCTTGGCAAAGATACTGGAGTGATTTGCCATTTATTTCTCTTAGCTCAGTTTACAGAAGAGAAACCTAAGGGAAACAGGGTTAAGTGAGTTGTCCAGGGTCACACAGCTAATAAGAGTCTGACGCAGAATTTGAACTCAGGAAATTGAGTCTTCCTGACCCTGGATCTGGCACTCCATCTACTGTGCCACCTAGCTGTATTGTCTACTCTGTAAGATAAATATTATCTTGAATATCTTTGTCCCATTGAAAAGTAATACCACTAAGATGAGGTACTCTATACTGGGGATATGTGCTTCCTTCAAAATGGAGGTGACTGAAATGCTCCTGCAGTATAACTCTGGCTGGTGTTATGTTCACAAAACGTGGGCATACTTATTCCCCTTTTCATACCCCTTTCCCTGAAATCTTGGAGGTATAATAAGGTTATATATTTAAAATTAGAAGAAGACTTAGAGGTCATAAAGTAAATTCTCATTTGTAAAGAGAAAACTGAGGCCTTAGAGACATAATAGGTGATTAACAAAGTCACATAGTAACAGAGTATATGAGAGATAGAATTTTAATACAGATCTCCTGAGTCTAAACCCATTACTGTTTCCAATGCTGGACTCAGGAAGCAGACCATACTTCACATCCCAATTAACCATATACTCTTGAAGTTTTCTTGCCCCCAAGATGCCACTGCAACAACTTTCAGAAACCTCATCAAAAGCCACTTTTCGTTCAGCTTTGGAACTATTAGCCTATGGCAAAGCTGACCTGATCGGTGGTTGAGCAAAGCATAGGTTCAAAGAGCCAACCTTACAATATCTGCTGGCCCCAGACAATGTTTTACATGCTATTCAACCATCCATCCTTTGTGCTTCCTCCTACCTCAGTCTCAAACTCTTGTTCAGGTCAATATTTCACTTTAGAAAGGACATTTCAATGTCCTCTGTAGCCCTTGTGTTTTCCCTGATGCAAACAATTTTCCCTGGCCACCTGTGTTGTCTCCACTTATTAGAATGTAAAATTCTTGAGGCAAGGATTGTCTCACTTTTGTATTTGTATTCTGAGCACTTGTATTTTTATCTTGAGTAATCAAGCTGATTGTCTTGGTCCAGGAAAACACTATCTTCAAATACATTGGGAGGAAACATTTAAGGGCCTTCCTATGGAATGCATTCAATTCTGTTGGCACTACTACATTGCTACTACTACTAGTACTAGAAGTAGTGGTAGTACTACTACTACTATTTTTACTACTACTACTTTTACTACTCCTAGTCCTTTTCCTCCTCTTTCTTCTCCTCCTTCTACTACTACTATCATTCCTCTTCCTCTTCCTAGTACTACTACTATCTAACACTTATATAGGACTTTAAAGTTTGCAAAATACTTTACATATATCATCTCATTTTAAGTAAGCATTGTCTTGACCCTATGCTTTGCTCAACCACCGATCAGGTCAGCTTATTTGATAAGAACTAATTATATCTTACTACAATATCACATTTTAAAAAAATAAAATGGACTTCCAAAGGATTTCCCATTTATCAGACTCAATTCTATAGCCAGAGGTATTAGGAAAGTGCAAATTTAAGGACACAATTCATTGGACATGAAGTTGACCATGACATATAGTTATTTTTAGCCTCAAATAGACAAGCTCAGAAGTGAAAATTCACTTGGGTATTATAAGAGGCACTACAGAAATCCACATCTAATAGATATTCCTAAATACTTTGGGCAGGAAAATTTATCCAGGAACAGAGTTACCTATTAAACAATTGTCTCCGTGCAATCTAATTAATCTCTTACAATCTGTCTTCATGAATAGAGTGATGTAGATAAAAATGAGCAGAAGATAATATCAACTAGGGAACACTGCTCGGTTTGTGGAAGTATATTTCTAGTCTTCCTTATCTATATTTAAGGATTTTCAAAATTAATTCAATGGGGGGATGAAAATATTCAACATGCCAATACCAATTCATCTAAACAAAACAAAATAAAACAATGTTTGGGGGGGAGGAACAACTTTATTTAATAAAGAAATAATTTTTTCCCAGCAAAAACAGTTGAATTCAGCCAAAAAAATTAGTCATTTATTAAGAACTAGTTGTTTCAAAAATAATTGAATAATTTATGAATATGAATTTATAAGTGCATAAGTCTGAGTACATAAAGAAATTATATATATATATATGTATATAATTGTATATGTATATAATGCAGTCAGTATTATTGAAGTAACCTTGTTCCCAGCAAGCTATGAATTTACAGGTATTTCTAAGAATAAGTGGGGCCTAAGAAGTCATTGCATTATTTCTATAAATTCATGCCTGTCAGTTTCATAATTAAAACCTCAGTTCTGAAGGAAAGAGAAAGTATTTTTAAGTTCCTAGAAAGCCAATTGCAGTTGTCCTGAGTTCTTTGAACTTTCAGAAAAGTGTAGGTACCGTCATAGAAAAGATGAACTACCTCCCCTATAGTGGTACAACACCTATCTGTGCAGAGTGATGCAGCCATAAGTCACTGGAAGCTAACCTGGGCACTGCCTGAGGAAAAGCTGCAAGTTAAAATCACTCCAGGTGGGCAGCAGAAGCAGAGAACCCTAGACATTCTCATAGGAGGTTATAACTTCTGTTCAACCACAACCCACATATAAATATTGTAGATTTATATGTTCAAAGCCTAAAGCCTCACCATAAAAATGCATTTAGGTTTAGACTTTATTTTTAAATTATCCTGAAGTTATTGAAGTGCCCTGTTCACTCAAGGACTTCAATGAAGCTCCTGACCAATCAGAATACTTACGTTGTACTACATGACTAAAAGACGAAAGCAAAAGGATGATTTCCACATCTGGAAATAATGGAAAGAGGTCCAGCTGTGGGAAAGGGGCCATTGCATTAAACTGATACTAGGTCTACAAAAAAAAGTAATGAAGTAAATTTTTTATTTGAATGTTGACAACCCATCTAAACAACAACTCAATCCAATTGGGGGCCAGTATTATCTATATTTGCTCTATATTGATTAGATTAATTTGATCACAGTGCAGTTTGCAGTTTAGAATGCTCTCTGGTAAGACTCATAATGAAAATTCAATGTCTTTTGTTTGTCCATTTACACTTCATTAAACTATATATATATGAGACATATATGTATTTACAAATGGTATTACATATTTTGGTCCCAAATGTTTTCTATGGTGAGAATGTGAAACTGTGAACAATAAGGGAGGAAGTGAATCTGGCTATGCAAGGTCAGAAAGTTTTGGGTACAGAAAGTGCTTTGAAATCTCTGTAACAGCTTTTATGCAATGGTTAATTTCTTCTTAAAATATTGTTTTTATAACAATAACATAACACAAAACTATAAACATAACACACCACAAGATCTTTACATAAGAAGAAAAGTGAAGAATTAGAGTAAATAAGTCAAAATGAAAAGTAAGTAATTTTTGCCTTGAGGTGAAAATGTCTACTGTTTTGTTGGTCTGAATAATACAGGTAACTGTCCTGTCCTCCATTTTGTATGCCTAGGTCAATTCTAAGTGTGGTGCTTTGCTCCCAAAGTATTTTTTAAATGGTCCTATGAAAATGTCCCAATGTGTAATTTTGAGGAAAAATCATGATTGATAAACATCATGAAATGCAAATTTTTCTATAAAGATGAACACACAATGGACTTTTATTTTGTTTTGTTAGGTTTTGACTGTGCCATATTTGAATTACCTAAAGCATCAATGATAACAAAATCAATGAATCAAGCAAGCATTTATTAAATACTTATTATGTACCATGCACAGTGCTATATCCTGGTGGTATAAATACAAAGCAAGAAACAATCTCTTTTCTGAAGCAGCTCACATTCTAATGGAGAAGAAAGCAGGCACATATATAAGCCTAAGCAGAAAAAAGTAAAAAGAACAAATACAACTTAATGAAAACTAGATAAATAAAAGGTATTTTTAAGTAGAATACTCTAGCACTGGATTGGGAAGCTGAAAGACTGTTACAGCATTAGTACTTTCATTTGCTTGCTTTTAGGCACTGATCAAGTTATTTAATGTCTTTGGGCCAATTTTTTTTTTCTAGAAAGGAAAGAGGCTGAATAAAGGAATCCCTGAGGTCCTTTCAACAATATGATGTCAAGAAATAAGGTTACAAGACAAAAATTAAACACCTTTTCAATGCCAATTAACCAGATGTTTTGTGGACCATGAAACATTTCAAGATGGGTAGGGGTCAAGGTTTGGGTTAAATCTCATTTGAATCATCCCACCTCTAAAAATACCTGCAAATTAATGACATATATAAAATTAATTTGTGTAATCTTTTATTTTTCATTATTTGCTTACCTCACCATTTGCACATTCTTTTTAACATGGTAGCTAAAATAGATGAGCTCAAGTAATTTTTCATTTGTCCTTACTTAACAATCACCAGGCTCAGGTTTTTAAAAACACACTTATCTACAGCTCAAATTATGCGCATAAGCATCCCCAGTGTATTTGTTATTAGACTGCATGACACCTCATTTCTTTAAGTTTGGAGCCCTTGGACTGGACTAGCAATAGTCCCTACTTTCTGAGTAGGCTAGTTAAGATGTATCTTGCTGTTTCGCCATATCTTTAGTATGCAGGGAGCGCAGAGATGGAGATAAAAGGAGAAATGTCTATCTTTGAGTCCTCTGCAATACGGAATAAGTTATCAACCCACTAACATGCATGTCTGAATAGACTCCTTTGGCAACAGTGAGATGTTATCTGCCATGACATGTGAATTCCTCCCTCATGTCAATCCATGAAAGTACTAAAGAATAAACGCTCTAGTAAAATGAATGTGGCAATACTACTGGGACTTTGAGAGCATCATATTTTTCCCTAGCTACGATTTTTTTTTAATTCTCTAGCTGAATCCTCAATATCCATATAAATTAGTCAGTCTGAAGAACTACTTGAAAATCCATTGCTTTAATCTCATAGGCTAGGGGAGGGTGGTATTCTCCACTTAATGCTTAGGAAATTCCCCCCTCCTTCTCCTCCAACTTTGCAGTGTTCCTTCACATTAAGCCCACACAGAAGTGACTAAGACACATTTTTTGCTGGGAGTTTTGCAGCTGTGAAAGCCAAATGAGCAGGCTCCTGTTTTGTTCAACTAAGAAAGACCTGAATTATAAGCACAAGTAGCCAAAATAGGCTATCTAACATCCACAAAATCCATATCCATGCACTACTGAGAAAATTAGGACACCTTCCAATGAAAAAAAAAAAAAACACTGCCTAATTTAAGTTCCTGCTTACTTATGTTTGTCTTTTATCAACAAGTTCTTAAGTGTTACATGTTCCCTTTTATTCTTGAGCTAGGCTTGAGGTCAAGTAATGTTATAATACCCATTTTATAGATGAAAAAACTGAGACTTTGAGAGAAAAAGGACTTGACCTCACTTCATAAAAGATATGTGCTTTGTCCATTTCATCTCCAGTGATAGAAACGGGGGAAAATTACACTCAAGGAAAGTTTTGAAAGCTGAAAGAGAACTGATTTAGCAGGGGAAGGAGGACTTTCTGTGTATGTTCAAAATATGGAGAACTTCTCACTTGTCTTGAAGCACTCACTGTGCAAACATTGTTGATTGTTCTTGGGATGTGAAGAAGGGGTTACCAATCCTCTTTCTGGATCCTTGGGAGGTAAGTTTTTCTTAACACTCTCCCCTCCAAACACCTCTCTTTGAGATGAACTCGTGACATGGAGAATAAGGATGGTACTGTTAAAAATGACAACTCCGTGGCAGTTAGGTGGCATAGTGGATAGAGCACCGGCCCTGGATTCAAGAGGACCTGAGTTCAAATCCAGCCTCAGTCACTTTACACTTAGTAGCTGTGTGACCCTAGGCAAGTCACTTAACCCCAATTGCCTCACAAATAGATAAATAAACAAACAAACAAATAAATAAAATGACAACTCCAAGAGAAGGCATTATTTATAGACTACAATTTAAACACCATGATTCTTTTCCATATAAGACCCTCTGAGGGCATTCTTCTGATGCTGTTGGTTGTGGTTTGGCATGAGAGAATGAGATGGTTCCTAGATGTGTTTGTGACAAAGGTTGAGCTGAAGATTGTGAAAGAAACCGTGACTCTGGGTTTTGTTTGCATGTGGGACAGGGGCTAGGGCTCTGGAGAGGCAGATGGATACTGCTTGTACAACTAGCCCAAGAGGTTGCATGCTCATGGTCCTGGTTCTGAGCCTCAAGGAATAACATCAGCTCTTTGAGAGCTAACAGTTAGCATAACCAGGTCCTGGTTGATGTATATGTGGGACTGAATTTTTTCTGCATCCCTAGATATCTCCATATTAAGGAGCAGAATGCCCAAGGAGATGCCAATTGATTTGGAGCTTGTGAGTAGTTGCAAATTGGAGGCACTGATCAGTATGTATTAAGGTCTATATCAGTAATAATGGTTCAGTACAAAGGTGGCTGTATTTAGTCAGAGGACAGGGGTTTGAATCCCGGTTGTATGATTTACTAATCATATAACTCTGGACATGTCATTTAATTTCTCTAAGCCTTCATTTCTCGACTTTAAAATGAGTGAGTTAGGGGGCAGCTAGATGGCGCAGTGGTTAAAGCACTGGCCCTGGATTCAGGAGTACCTGAGTTCAAATCTGGCCTCAGACACTTGACACTTACTAGCTGTGTGACCCTGGGCAAGTCACTTCACCCCCATTGCCTGCAAAAAAAAAAAAAAAAAAAGAATAAAATGAGTGAGTTAAATTAGTTGGCCTTTGAGGTCCCTTCCCTTTGCAAATCTATAGTCCTATGAAGTTATGACTTATCACTTACCTGCTTTGGATGAGGGTACTAGAAGTTACTGTGGATAAGAGTAACAGGAGGATATTTGAAAAAAGTAGAGGAGATAAGTGACTTGCAGTTAAACTCTGGCGTTTAAGTTTAATCTAATACAAAGAACTGAAAATTTTAAAAAAAACCTAAATGAAATCATCCAGCCTGATGATTAGGCATTCTATGAAGGATTTCTAATAGGAAAGAGACAAGAGCTACACATGATTTAAAAAAAAAAAAAAGGAATGTTATTTATAGTAACAGAGAAGGAACACACATTGATGGCATCATGGAGATATTAAAGCATACACATCCCTATAGCCCATGATTTCTTACACTTATGTGTGAAGTATTCAATAAATCTCGAAAGAATTTCCGATGGAATCTCCATAGGACCTAGGACATAATTTCTGATCATCATTTCTCAGTCTACAGTGTGGCTTATGGTGGATGTTGGAAAAAGAGAAGCTGGTGTGGGATTTTAAAATGGAGTATCACAGTCTTCCTTCTAAATGTGTTTAGAGTAGCCTGTTGCTAAAGGTCAATGTTTAGGATAGCCTACAGCACAATGTTAAAGTTCCATTTATTCCAAGAATCCCATTGGTGAATAGATAACTTTTAAGTTTACAAACAATACCCTTGTCCTCATTCACCTCCAGTGATGGTACCATACTTATTTTATATTAACTAATCAACTCCACTAGTGTGACATTTTCAAACTTCTATGTGCAGGTCTTTCTCACTAAAGTAAAAAATAACGTTTCAAAAAGCTTAACTTTTATTTTATGGATCAAAGGATTTCCTATAAGATTAAGACTTTTTCAAATAGTGAAAATTTCTTATTTCTCTTATAGAAGGGAAAAAAGATGAATGATTAGGACATGAGATAGTTAAAGGCATTAGTGGGGGGCTTTCTAGGAAAAAGAGAAAATGCCAAATAAAAGGACTACCAGATTTTTCAAAACAACAATATCCAGAAGAAATGGGAGAACTAAACTAAACTTAACTATAGTTAAACCAAAAAATTAAAATGAAAATACTTTAATAGGATTTAACTGTTTAAAACTCAAATGACCACTAGGTACACAATAATATAAGGAGTATGGAGAATACAAAAGCAATAGAAAACAGTCCCCTCAAAGAAATAACAATCTTGTCCTGTAGAAAAGACAAACAAAACTTCCAATTACAGAAAATCAGTGTTAAAGAGAACAATGTTAAATACATATTCAACATGAGAGTTGAGGAATCTGAAGACAGGATATGATTGATGAAGGGTCAGATTTATCAGAAAAAAAAGATGCCCAATCTCTGACAGTGATTAGATAGATAGCTAAATGGGTGTGTGGATGGATGAATAGTTAGATAGATAGAGTGAATGTATATATAGTATATATATATATGTGTTTGTATATACACATATACACACTATATATACACATACATAGACACATAGACACACATAATATTATATATATATATATATGCAGAAAAATGAAGTGAATTACTACTGTGGCTCCCGTGAAAAATTACAGCTGCCAACTTTACATATGAGTTTGAGCCTAATTATTTAAGGTATACAAATGTGCTAAAAAATCAGCTACTCTTTTTTTCCCTAAGAATTCAGAATAAATATATTCATAATAGAACATAGAATTAGCTGTGCTAAGTTTAAACCCTTGATCCATGGTCATTATCAGTACAGGGATTAGTGGTCATGTGTGAAAGAGAAGAGAGCCCTCTTCTCCACTCTCTAACAATTTGTACTCTTTCTAAGAAGAGACATAAAATAGAATGTTATGTGAAGCATCATAGTGGAAATTCCAGGTTGTTTTTTTAATTACCTGTGTTTCCTGATCCAAATTCCAAATTAATATCTTGTAGGATTCTCTGTGTCAGGGGAGTGGGGAGTCTAGCAGTTCTTACCAAACTAGATCAGCTTTGAGCATACGCTATAAAGTGATAAACTTTATAACTATTGTCAGGGGACCATCTATGTTCAAAGAGGTCTATCACCAGAATGGTCACAGTGTAAAGAATTATTTGATGCCAGAAAATTTCAAACATTGTTGTTATATCATGGAGGTATCATGATGTGATAAAATTACCATTACTGAAAGCTCTGAATAATATGTACATAAGTATTTATGTGCATATATGTGTAGATACATATTACTGGAGTGGATATGGGCATCCTCTGAATTGTTGGACTGGGGCTTCGCAGTAATACTTTGGCCCTGCTTCATGGAAGGTTCACTAGTCTAGTAAATCAAGGGATTTCTCTGATAATTCACATACACATGTGACTTGGACATGTTAGTATTTTAGTACATCCATGATCTCATTCATGTGGATATTTCTGCCCTAGTGCAAATCACAGAACACATCTCAACTTTCTCATGCAATGTAATATTTGTCCAATTCTCCCTACAGGATTTATCTAACACACTAGAAGACTTTCTCTACATCTCTTGACATTAAGGAGTTACCAAGTATAGTCTACTGTCTACCCATTTGTTATCCCTTTCTCTCACTTGCATTTTCATTTCTGGTCATGACTCTCAGGTCATACAACTTTAATGATGATTTTTGTGTGCAATTTGCTATTAATAATATGCTATGATCTATGGTTGTTGACCAAATGTTTCTTCATTGACTTCTGATACTGATTCATAGAATTTTACAATACTAATATTAAAAATGAGATTTGGGGCCAAACTAAAACAAGTGATGAAGTTGAAATTTTTAAATTATTTTGGGCAGGGCAATGAGGTTTAAGTGACTTGCCCAGGGTCACACAGCTAGTAAGTGTCAAGTGTCTGAGGTCAAATTTGAACTCAGGTCCTCCTGAATCCAGGGCTGGTGCTTTATTCACTGTGTCACCTAGCTGCCCATGGAGTTGTAGTTTTAAAAATTTCATTCCACTACCTATCAATTCAGAAAAATGAGTAGACATAAGTAAAGATTTTATCTCTTCTTCCATATTTTACAGAAATTTAGTCAATCAAGAAAAAATAACTCCTTTGGGAATTAAAAAGTCCCCAGAACCCACCTTAGCCAGTAAAGACTGGATATCTCTCTTAAGTGGAGAAACATGGCAATCAAAGAAGTATGGGTTTTGACTATGAGTACATTTGAAGAACAATAGTGGAAGAGAATGGAAGCCTATACATTGTCCAACTCATGCAAAAGCCAAAAGCAACCTAGAAGAAAGTAAGTTTGCAGAAGATTTAATGATACACCCACCCAAAGAAAATGACCTTAAGACTATATGCATATTAACACGGGCTCTGTAATGACTATACTAAGCTGTCAGAGTTACACAACAACCAGCCAATTAGAAAGGCTTCTGAAGCCCCAAACTACTTGACATACCAGTGATCCTTTGCAAGTGAACTCTAGCTAAATTTGGAGATGCCTGTAGCAGCCAGAAACCACAGAACCAGCCTTGACCAGCTCAAGGGCAACCTTGAACAGCAGCTGCAGACTCAAGGCCTTGCTCAGGACTTTCTAAACATCCTGCTGCCTGGCTTATTGTGACTACATATATCTTCTCCCTTAACCCCCTGCTTCCCACCCAAAAGCCTCTAGAAACTATATTATCTAACCATTTTTCCATTCCCCTTTGAGCAGCTAAGAACTCCTCTCCTCTCCTCTCCTCTCCTCTCCTCTCCTCTCCTCTCCTCTCCTCTCCTCTCCTCTCCTCTCCTCTCCTCTCCTCTCCTCTCCTCTCCTCTCCTCTCCTCTCCTCTCCTCTCCTCTCCTCTCCTCTCCTCTCCTCTCCTCTCCTCTTCTCTCTCTCTCTCTCTCTCTCTGTCTTTCTCCCTCCCCTTGCAAGTTTTCTTTTGCAAGCTGTTCTCAAACAAGAATCACTTTGTAAATCTGTGTTCAGATTCAGTTTTGTGTAGTGCCCTTTTTGGCTCTGAGGTCTTCTGAAACCAGAACATATCTGAAATAGAACAAATAAGCTATTATCATCAGCAATCATAACAGAACACCATATTTGGATCATATTGAATTTTATACATGAGGAAGTGCCAAAAGTACTTGAAAACCTGTTGAAGCTGGGAAAAGTCTCTGAATCCATAAGACAAGCAAGCTCTCGTTTCTAAGGGGATGATTACAAAAGAGTGAAAAACCATATATAATGCTTATCCTTCCCAGTTCCTCTACACCCATATATCTGCCTTCTTCTCTCCAAAAATCTTTATGAATATGATAATGAAGGGCATGTCTTGTGATAAAAATAGAAGAGGCAAAATGGTATCATGAGAAAAGTGCTAAATTTGTAATCTGATCATAAGATTCAAATTCTAGCTCTCCCACTTATTAACTTGGTGACCTTGAACATCACTTATTTCTATGGGGTTCATTTTTTGTCTTTAAAATCATAGGGTGGAAGAATTGGATTAAATGGTATCTGTTTCCTTCTTTCTCTAAGTTTATGATCCTATGAAAGAATACAGGAAGACCATAATAGATGATTTTCTAGAGTAGATTCTATTGTATATAATGCATTTTCATTTTTGTACCATGAATTTATTTAGGATTTTCTTGGAGTAACTACTTGTGGGTACAATAAGCAAAAGTAAGAAATTGTACCTTTTTTATCAGGCCCCAAACTGAATCCAGTCCAAATGAATCCAGAGTCTAAATCTTATAATACTATGAATGTGACTTTGTTCAGTGATCTATTAAATACTGCCATCAAGTGAGTTTCATTTAATCAGATATTTAGAATTACAATGAAATTTAGAAGTCATTAAATCCAACTTTTCATTTTAGAAGGGAAGAGAAAAAGAGAGGTCAAGTGACTTTTCCAGGGTCACAAAGCTACTAAGATTCTGAAGCAGGATTTGATCCCAGGTCCTCCTGACTCCAAGTATAGCATTCTATCCTCTATACCTAGTCTTCTTTTCTTATGCTTCCTTACAATATTTATCAATATGACAGAGATATTTTGTATCAAGTTCAAACAAAATTTAAAAAATAATAATTATAATAAGTTGTAGACAACTTTTTAGGTGACATTTGACTGACTATACACTGAGTTCTAGAATACTACAAAGTCTTTTACTTAAATTCTCAATAAATGAGTCTAACTACAATAGAAAAACAAAGTAGATGACAAATGATTAATACTTGTCACATTGGATTGGTGTGTCCATAGATAGCGTGGACAGATACTTCAGATAGACATTGAATTTAGTTCAGTTTTAAACACAAGGAAGATTTCTGATTATATCATATCTGGGAAATTGTACAGTGATGTTAATACACACAAACTGCTATTTCAATAGATGATCTCTTTAATACCAATATTTTTCTATTGTTATTTCATGGGTGACTTCTTAAAACAAAGTTCAATTAACCCCAAACCAATGGTAGGTATAATGTTATAAAAAATAACTCTTGGGGCAGCTAGGTGGCGCAGTGGTTAAAGCACCGGCCCTGGATTCAGAAGGACCTGAGTTCAAATTTGACCTCAGACACTTGGCACTTAGCAGCTGTGTGACCCTGGGCAAGTCACGTAACACTCATTGCCCTGCACCACCTCCCCTCTCCCCAAAAAACTCTTGAATATTAGTTATAACTCCTGGCATGTAAATAACCAGGACAAATAAATGGTTTCAAGAGTGGTGGAATGAATGGATGATAAAGTTTTTATTAAGTGTTTACTATGTACCAGGAACTATCATGAGTGCTGGAAATAAAAAAAATGCAAGCAAGAGAGTCCTTGCCCTCAAGGAACTTAACTTCCAGTGAGGTAACCCACAAATAAGAGCTAGAAAGTAGGTTTGTTTCATTTGGAATTGGCTGTGAAGTGTTATAGAAGCCTGGTTTGGGACAAAACTAGGTGAAAGCTCATCTGTCGAAACCTCGTGTCATGAGGACAGTCTAAGGTTTCAGTGGGAAGGGGATAAGGAGGACAAATGGAATAGTTGAAGTGTGGGCTGTAGGGTTTAGAAATGGTCAGGAAGTTATAAGACATGATGTATTTGGTGGAACTAGGAGAGGAAGTCTTCCAGTACCTTGGGTTCACTTTTCACAAAGGATTTATGGAAAAATGTTGGCCAGAATTACATAGAACAAGAAGGCATAGAGGAATTGAGAGGTCTATCAGTGGAAACTGTATACAATCTGATAAAATCACAGATTCAGCAAAGTGTCAGTGTCAAAAGTCTTATCATTCAGCATAATAGCACTTAACTATCCTTCACTTAGCTGATACAGTTAAAGATATTCACAAATTTGCTTTATTTCCTGGCATCTCAAATGATTTTTGTAAATTCTCATTGAAAAGGGAGTTCACACATTATAGATCTAGGTATAGTTTATTGCTACATCATACAGGAAAGGAAGGTGGACTTTAAGTAAATTGATATACACAATCATCTCCTAGTTAAATAAGTTGCTAATACAGAGTATCAGTTGCCTATACAGCAAAACTAGCTCCCAATCATGTAATGGTTTGTTTTCAATTTTGTTCCATTTGTCTGTGTCTTATTTCCCTACGTATAATGCAGGCTATTTGTGACCTGGAAAGACATTTTAATGTTCTTTTGCATTCTCTACAGCTCTTAGTGCAATGCTGAGCATAGAGTAGATATTCCATAAATCCCTGATTGATTGATCAACCAGGCCACAGATTCAGCTAAGAACCCAAGAAATTAGCCTTATTCTCCAAGTTGCCACTGGCCCACCCATTGTTATTGATAGGACTTGCTTGTACAATGCATGGCATACAGTTCAACTAGCCTCACTTAGGTGGAGAGTGAGTTGAATTAGTGCCATCTGAACCTTCAGCAGTGATTTCTGTGACCTTGTATATTATGAACCTTTTAAACTCTTTCAGTGATGGAAGCATTAAATTACCTCATTCTTCTTAATAGCAATTATGATTGTTTGAACTCAGAGGCACTCGCATTAATTGACCCCCAGACTTCAGTGAGCTCATTTTCAAATCTGAATTTTCTTTTTCCTTTTTTTCCCCCAATCAAAAGTTCCCTGAGGGTGGCCCTCATCTAAGGTGACAGTATAATATAATGACACTCAGGTCACAATGTCACAAGCCATTGTCCAAAAAGTGATAACCCCATGTCCACCAATCTACCCTTGAATATGAGGTTAGGTTCAATCTGTTCAATTTGAATGTGGCTAGTTGGGCTCAGATATTTGCCCAAAATCATCCTCCCAAAGGTATTAAAGCAACCTGATCAGTATGAAAATCACAAAGCAGCAGACAGAGCTCAATGTGCTACCTTCCTGTGGAATCAATTTCTATTACAGTTACAATTTGTTTGGTATCTTCCTGAGTTTGATGCTGCTACTGCTTTAAAAAAAAAGCTGTCACTTTTTTCCCTCCTTTTTCTCCCCTTCCCTCCCCCACTTTGGGCCTCAGCTTGTGTCTGTGCGTAAGTCCTGGGGTCTTGGGTGTCAAATGTCAGGCCTTGTACTGAGCTGTCAAAGAGGAGAATAGGCTGAGATGATTGATGACTGGAAAGCCTGAAATCCAAACCTCCGCAGCAAATGCTTCTTTTACAAAAAAGCTGGGGCTACCCACAGTGGCTATATTCAAGGTCAGTTCGCATTCCATTACACCCACTGCTTTAGGCCTCTAACAAGTCACAGCATTCATAGAAAGGACTTCTGCTCTCCTCAAACCCAAGCATTCCCTCTGACTTCTATTCCCTCCTTCACTCTCTACTGGAAACCCTTTGCCAAAATGTTTAAATACTTAATCCTGATTAAAAAAAAAAATCTACCCCTCCCAATACACATACACACACACACACACACACACACACACACACACACACACACACACATTCCCTCCCCCCCCTTTTCTTCAGGCTACATTTGCTAAGAGGAGCCATGGACTGAAGCATTCTGCCGCACAAGTCAGATGACAAGATTATTAATGGGAGCAGGGCAATGTCATATCTCATTTCATGCATATTCATGAAGGGAGTCATACAGCTGGGACCATGCACTGTGGAGTGAGAGGAAAATAAAGAATGTCTCTCTCCCCCCACCCCCACCTCTACCCCCAGTGAAGAATGTCATTGTGGAAGTGAAGAGACCTACTGCCAAAGTTTAAAAAATTGTACTCTTTATTCTTTGTTTGTTTGTTTGTTTTGTTTTTAAGGAAGGGGTGGGGCTTTCTTTAGAACATCTGAACCAATCTTCTGTCCAAGGTCTCCTCTTCCTTCGTCACTAAATCAATCAGGAAGTGGAACTTCCCAGGACAACCCTCTTGTTGCCACATTAACCAAAATGAGTACTGTGAGAAAACCTCAGCAAATGGTTTTAGTGAAGGATGTGAATGGTTGTAGAAAAGAAAAATCCAAACCCAATTCAGAAAAAAGTCATTCCAATGCTAATATATGGGGGGGGGAGGAAGGAAGGAAGGAAGGAAGGAAGGAAGGAAGGAAGGAAGGAAGGAAGGAAGGAAGGAAGGAAGGAAGGAAGGAAGGAAGGAAGGAAGGAAGGAAGGAAGGAAGGAAAAAAGTGGAATATTTTCTCAATGGAAGATGGAAACATTTTTTGAAGGCTAAGACAGACAACTCTAAAAGTATGTATCTGAAAGGAATAGTATTTGGGTACCATTACAAACTAGATTAAATGGCTTTTCAGTTACAACCAAATAGTTTCTAGTCTTAAGTTTTTTCTATTTTTTTATTGTAAACTATATATGACAAGATATTATACAAAAGCCTTCCAGGGTACCCTGTTGTAGTATTACTATAGATGTTCTATACAATGTTACCCCCCCAAAAAAAAAATAAAAGATACAAAGCCACAATAAATAAAATGCTGATAGACAAGATTTGAGAAGACCAGCTAAGAAAGTTGGTCAGAATATTGCCCTGTACAACTCACAGGAAACAACAGCCTTTCCAGAGGGAGTGCACTTGATAGAGAACAACTGTTGTGAAGCCGTTACCCAGCTGCTTGACACAATTTTGTAGAGCAATATGAAGAGGCATACCAACAGATGTCTCCAGCCAGTAAAGTTGGGCACCTTGGGTATTTTTTCCCTTTTGTTTGCACCACAAACAAACTATTTCTAAGTTAAAATATACAGTGCACTCTAGGCTTAAAAGAGAATCTTTCAAGCAGTTTATACTCAAATATGTCTAAAATCCATGCAACTATTATTTTGATTTGACTGCACTAGAAATTCTAACATCTTTACTGATATACAAGTTTAACAATTTGAAAGGAAGGAAAGGGCAGGGGGAGGTAAGTATATGCTGGTAGTATATGCTATTTTTCTTCATCATGTCACAATTCAATCATTACTTTCCCCAACCCTACTCCACTCCCATTCACCCATCTTCTATGTAGTTAGGTATCTTAAAATCTGTTTTTCCTCTCCAAAGGAAGGAGATACATCTCATTTCCCAATTAGTCTCTTATCTCTCATAAAAGGATGACAGGGACTAAAGTATTTGGGGGAAAACAAACACAAACCCCCCCCCCCAAACATCAATATGAATAGAAGGTCAGACAGATCAGAAAGTGATTGGTAGTATAGTCTACTAATAGTGTTCAGAGTGGAGATTATGACATGGTTCTAAGGGTATCTATAATTAATCAAGGGGAGGTTGAGGATGAGTTGCAACCTACCCTTGCCATTATAGTCAATCATAGGACTTGTCTCCAAAACAATCATACCTACCTTTCACTCATTATAGTCTAACACTCCTCCACTTCATCCTCCCCTGCCAATGGTCAAGGTCCAAAATTTCCCTTCTGAACCAGTCAATCAATCTGTCTGGGAACTCAACCCAACCTCCATATCTACAGCAGCAACTGAATAGTTGCTTTTGAGAACATTCCCTATCTTCACTCCCACCCTTGCCTTGTATATTATCAGAGCTCAGAAAAAAAAGTACTAATAAAGGTAGTGACACAAAGTATTTGGAAACCATTGGCTTGGACTTCAGAGTTTAGAAGATTAAAGGGCTTCACAGAGACAAGAGAATTTCAAAAACAACAGAACTTTTCCTCTTTTCCAAATGGGGAATTGTTTGAGCAATGTGAAAGTTAATTCATGCTTAGATAATAGCTTAGTTTCAGTACCAAGAAAAGCATAAGAATTAAAAATAATGCTTCAGATGTCATACTTGATCATGAGTAGAAGCATATTGTAGATGCAAAAAGAAGAAGCATGGTTTATAGATTTAGATATGACTTAGGAGTCGGAATAAGGCCATGAAGCATAATTGGGTAATCCAGTGAGTATAAGGAATAAGGGTCCAGTTAGCAATGGGTTAGAAACTAAGTAAGCCAAATAAAAAAATACTACCAAAAAGAGTAAGGTGGGTGGTAAAAAGTCCAAGAAAATATGAATCCAAAGAGATGCAAGATACTGGAATTAAAAAGAATAATTAATAGAATAGATGTAAGGTGCTAGTAATAAAGATAGACCTTGATGACTGAGGATCTCTTTAGTCTCATCCAGGAAGCAGGGAATAAGAAAGATAATATAGTTTAATGGTTATAAAGCCAACCTTAAAATCAGAAAGACTCCAGCTGAAGTCCTCACTCTGCCACATAATGATATGTGATACTGGTTAAGTCATTTAGCTTCTCAATGCACTAGGTAATTTTCTAAAGATAGAACTTACAGAGAAGGCATTGCTAATTATCAATATCATTGATAAAAGAAAACTCTTTGTCAGGTTACATTGCAGAAATCATAGATCCAGTCCCTACTCCCTTTTCCTAGGTTAGTGTTGTTATTCAGTTGTTTTCAGTCCCGTTCAACGCTTCCTGACCTCATTTGACTTTTTTTTTTTTTGGCAAAGATATTGGAGTGGTTTGTCATTTCCTTTCTTTCTCCAGCTCATTTTACAGCTGAGAAACTGAGGCAAATATGTTAAGCAATTTGCCCAGGGTCACATAGCTATTAAGTTTCTGAGGCCTGATTTGAACTCAGGTCATTCTGACTCTAGGTCTGGTGCTCTGTCCACTGATTTACTTAGCTGCCCCAAGAATAGTGAACAATACCAAAGCCTGCCAGGCTAGGACACTCTAGGAAACCTGGCTACAGAAGATAATGAAGGGGAAGAGAAATGAAGAACTGATAGATTGTCGCTGATCTTGGCAGTTTTTGACATCCATCAAAATTCAGGGTGGTGACTCTTTTGTTCTCTACTGTGTCTAGTTTCTCTATAGCTGCTGCTGGCTCAAAGAGATAGCCTAGAGAAGTAGGGTGTCAAAGTTCAAATATTAGCTCAGCTAAAATGAGTTATGTCACTTAAATGATGAGCTCCTTGAGGGAAAAGGTGTAAAGCTTCTTCATACATATTCTTTTGTTAGAGCATTCACTGTTTATCACACAGTAAATCCTCATCAAACCCTTTCTAACCTTAGAATAGCAGCTCATTTGTGCCTTGCATTTTTTGCGTTTTTTGGTGGGGTTTTTTTGCCTGCCAAAAATAGATTTTACCCATCTAAATTTTCAAGATAACACATATATTGTTGTAAATTTGCAATTGTAGGGACTGCTAGGTGATGCAGTGGATAAAGCACTGGCCCTGGATTCAGGAGGACCTGAGTTCAAATCCAGCCTCAGACACTTGGCACATACTAGCTATGTGACCCTGGGCAAGTCACTTAACTCTCATTGTCCCACCCCCCCAAAAAAAATCTGCAATTGTGGTAGGAAAAAGCATATTCCTATTTAAATATTATTAAAACATAATATAACAGCTAGATGGTACAGTGGATTGAGTGGCAGGCCTGGAGTCAGAAAGACTCATTGTCATGAGTTCAAATCTAGCCTTAAACACTTACTAGCTGTGTAACCCTGGGGAAATCATTTAACCTTATTTGCCTCAGTTTTTTCATCTGAAAATGAGCTGGAGAAAGAAATGGCAAAGCACTAAGTATTTCTACCAAGAAAACACCAGATGGGGTCACAAAGAGTCAGACATTACTGAAAAACAACTGAAAGATAAGGTATATAATAGGTGATTAGTATATAATGTATAATTAACATGTAATAACCAGCTTGGTAACATGAGAAAGGCTCAACATTCATGTTAAAGTCTTAGTATTCCTTCTGAAATTAGGTAGTCTGCCAATGGTGTGGATGATTGTAGTAATACATCTTTTTTTCTTTTCAAAATAAATTTTATTGATATTATCTATTTCTTACATAATCATAATCATTCCAAGTATCACTCCCCTTCTCAGAGAGGTATCCCATAAAACAAATAGTATTTTATTTTTTAATTAATTTTTTTCATTTATGGAATAAAACAAGCATTTCTATAAGAGAGTATAATAAAAAAGATGATTGTACATAAGACTGCAAACCTACTATGCACAACTTGCTATTCCTTTCATATATACAACAAAATTATCATGTAATTTTTTTCTTTTTCTTCCCTCACTCCCTTCCCTGCCATAGAGTTGACTACCATTAGATACAAATAGATGTGTGTGTATACACATGCATATATGTGTATATATATATATAAACTTATAGTAATTATATAAATACATTTATTCATCATCTGCACCTGCAGTGTGTTTCCTCATATGTCCTTTATAGTTAATTTGGGTATTTATAACAGACAAAATAACTTGTTAATTCAGTCATTCTTAAAATGATATTGTTGTTATTGGATACAATGTTCTCTTGGTTCTTCTTATTTTACTTTTCCTTTATTTCATGCAAGTCTTTTCTTGTTTTTCTAAAATCACTGAATTCATCATTTCTTTTTTTTTGTTTGTTTGTTTTTTTGGGTTTTTTGGTGATGCAATTGGGGTTAAGTGACTTGCCCAGGGTCACACAGCTAGTAAGTGTTAAGTGTCTGAGGCCAGATTTGAACTCAGGTCCTCCTGAATCCAAGGCCGGTGCTCTATCCACTGCACCACCTAGCTGCCCCGAATTCATCATTTCTCATAATGGGATTTCCCTTTCCATTATTGCTTCTTGCAGTTTGTTATTATTATATATAAAGTACTGTTGACTTTTGAGGATTTATTTTGTAGCCTACAACTTTTCTGAAGTAATTGATTATCTCAATTAGTATCTTTCCTGACTCCCTTGGGTTTTCCAAGTAAACTATCATATTAGCAAATTGTCATAATTGTATCTCCTCATTGCTTTATGCTTTTTATTTCTTTCTCTTGTCTTTTTGTTATTGCTATCATATTTAGAAGTATTTCAAATAATAGTGGGGAGAGTGGGCATCCTTTTTCACTCCCATATTTACTGGAAAGGTTTCTAGTATATTCTCATAGCATATGTTTGGTTTTGGTCTTAGATAGATGCTTTTTTATATTACTGAAAAAAGGTCCTGTTATGACTATATTTTGTAAAGTTTTTAGCATAAAAAGAATGCTGTAGTTTGTTAAAGATTTTTTCTGCACCTATTCAGATAATCATATGTTTTCTGGATATTTTTGGTTTTTAACATGTTTTCCTAATGTTAAACTCATCTTGAATCACTGGTATAAATCTCACTTGTTCAAAGTGAATGATTTTTTTAATAATTCTCTGTCATCTGATTGATAGGATTTTGTTTAAAATTTTAGAGTCAATGTTCATCAATAATATTGGCATATTCATATATATGTACATACATTCATATGTATATATGTGTGTATTACTGTTTTTAGTCACCGGTTTGAATATTAGGTCTACATTTGTCTCCTTAAAGGATTCTGATAGGATGCTTTCTCAATTTTTGAGAATAATTTGTGAAGTGTGGATACTAAATAGTCTTTAAAAGTTGATAGAATTCTCCCATTAATTCATCAGGATCAAGATTTTGTTCCCCACCTCCACCCTTTGGTAATTCTTTTTATAGCTAGATCTATTTATTTTTCAATGATTTGATTATTTAAAATTTTTATCTGCTTTTCTGTGTTTAGTTATTTCATATTTTTGAAGGTCTTCTATTTCTTTTGTGTTCTCAGTTTTGTTAGCATATAAGTGTGTAAAATATGTTCTGATAATTCTTTTAATTTCTTCTCATTTTGCTGTGATTCAACCTTGATAATTTGCTATTTTTTATTTGGTTGTTTTTTGCTCTTTTCTATTTAATTAGATTAACTAAGGGTTTTTCAGTTTTATTATCTTTTCAAAGAATCAGCTTTCAGTTTTACTTGGTCTTTATTTGAAACTTTTTGTTTCAAATTTATCCTTAAATGTTTAATATGTTTATTTTTTAGCTTTCTAATTTTTTAAAGTACACATTCAGTTCAATAATCTACTCCTACAAAATTCATCTGGAAAAACAAAAGGTCAAGAGTATCAAGGGAACTAATGAAAAAAAATGCACAGGAAGGTGGGCTAGCTGTACGAAATTTGAAGCTATACTATAAAGTGGCAGTCACCAAAACTATCTGGTAGTGGCTAAGAAATAGAGTGGTGGATCAATGGAATGGGTTAAGCACAGAAGATATAGTAGTAAATGACTATAGTAATCTACCGTTTGATAAACCCAAAGAATCCAGCTTCTGGGATAGGAACTCAGTATTTGACAAAAACTGCTGGGAAAACTGGAAGATAGTATAGCAAAAACTAGATATAGACCAATATCTTACACCTTATACAAAAATAAGGTCAAAATGGGTTCAAGATTTAGACATAAAGGGTGATACCATAAATAAATTAGGAGAGGAAGAAATAGTTTACCTCTCAGATCTAAGGAGAGGAAAATAATATATATATCCAAATAAGAGACAGAGAATATTATGAAATACAAGATGGAATACTTTGATTACATTAAATTAAAAAGGTTTTGTACAAACAGAAGCAATGCAGCCAAAATTAGAAGGGAGGCAGAAAACTGGAAAACAATTTTTACAGCCAGCATTTCTGATAAAGGGCTCATTTCTAAAATATTTCAGAACTAAATCAAATTTATAAGAATCCAAGTCATTCCCCAATTGAGAACTGGTCAAAGGATATGAACAGGTATTTTTTTTTTAATTTTTTTTCTTTAGTGACGCAATTGGGGTTAAATGACTTGCCCAGGGTCACACAGCTAGTAATTGTTAAGTGTCTGAGACGGAACTTGAACTCAGGCATTCCTGACTCCAGGGCCGGTGCTCCACCCACTGTACCACCCAGCTGCCCCATCAGGTATTTTTCTGATGAAGAAGTCAAAGTTATTTATTGCCATATGAAAAAATGCTCCAAATCACTATTGATCAGAGAAATGCAAATTAAAATAACTTTGAGGTACCACCTCACACCTATAAGACTGGCTAATATGACAAAAAAGGAAAATAATAAATGTTGGAAAAGCTGTGGAAAAATTGGAACACTAATGCATTATTGGTGGAGCTGTGAACTGATCCAACCATTCTAGAAAGCAATTTGGGCTTTGGGACTATTCATACTCTTTGACCCAGTGGTACCACTGCTAGGTCTGTTTCCCAAAGAGACCATAGAAAAGGGAAAAGGACCCAGATGTACAAAAATATTTATGGCAGCTCTCTTTGTGGTGGCAAAGAATTGGAAATCAAGGGAATGCCCATCAATATGGGAATCGCTAAACAAGTTGTGGTATATGAATGTAATGGAATTCTTTGTGGCTTTGAGCAAGTCATAGTCTCTCTGAGGTTCAGTTTTGGTATCTCACCCTGCACTCTCTTCATTGTTCATGAGGTCCAGGATTACCTCCTCCAAGAGGCTTTTTCTGATTCTATTCTGATATTTTTTTCCTCATTGTTGATGCCACCCTTCTCCCATCCCCAAACTATATTTTGTATTTACTTATTGCTATGTGAATCTTCACTCCAATAAATAACAATTTAAGTTCCTTCAGAGCACAGATTGTTTTGTTTTCTATTTTATTACCTTAGTGCCTAGCACAATGACTGGAATATAGTAGGTGCCTAATAAATTTATGTTGATTTGAACAGAATTGATTTTTTTTTAATTTAAGTAGATTACAAAAAATTAAGATTTGAATAAAAGATCCACTTAATATGAGCTAGTTCAGGCTTTACAATAATTTATCTGGTTTAGTATGGCAAGTAGTGTTAAATTAAGATACCATACCTTTCTCCAGTAAAAACAAAACAAAATGCAAACAAATAAAACTTTATCATCATTTCTCAGGGTCATTCATGTATATTTTATCCTACTATTTTATTGATAATTTTCATAACTATGCTGCTATAGAATTAAAAACATTTTCTCATTTGCTCATATTTATTCTGGTATTTCTTTTAGACAGGTAGTAAAATAAAGTGAATATTAACTATTCTTTACATAAAAAAATCTTAATCAGTTACCATTTATTAAATAGCTATTATATGCCAGATACTGGGTATACAAAGTCAAAGAGAAAGAACCTACTTCCAAAGACCTGAAATCTTATGAAAAGGAAGGGAAAGTAAATAGTATTTATATAGCACCTACTATGTGCCAGGCATTGTGCTCTGTGCTTTACAAATTCAATTATGAGGGAGACAATGTATATTTGTGCGTTTATGTATATATGCATGTATGTATGTATATATATTTACATAGGCACATGCACATACATACATATATATGCAAACACATATAAAATAAATGTCAAATACGAGGTAGTGAAGGGAGAACACTAGAAGCTGGTAGGTTCATGAAAGATTTAGGAACTCAAAAATTCATCATCTTAAACTTCAAATCATATGTTCTTCCTAACTTCCCTACTTCTGTTGGTGGCACCTGGGAATCAATTTTGACTCTTCTCTCACCCCTCCTCCTCCCCAAAATTTAACATTATGACAGATATGAGAAAGAGAGAGGAATGCATGAGCCTCAAAGATGGTTCTAATTACTCTGAATGAACGCTCTGTGGGTGTATACTGATCTTATCTAATGGCTTTGTTGTTAAGAAAGTCATTTGTAAACTTTAAAGTATTGTATAGAGGCAGAGCAGCTTACTCTATTGAGAGTCACCCAGAATGACCTGGTTCTATTCCTATCTCTAACACATTTTGGTTGTGTTACCTTGGCAGTAAGTCATTTATTTAACTTCTCAGTATCCTAGGATAGTAATTCTGTGTGTGTGTGTGTGTGTGTGTGTGTGTGTGTGTGTGTGTGTGTGTGTGTGAGTCTACTTAAGCCTATGGACACTTCAAAACACCATGTATTTAATTTTATATATTTAAAACTATTTTTGAAGGAAACCAATTATTTTATTTTGTTTGGTTTTTAGTGAGGCAATTGGGGTTAAGTGACTTGCCCAAGGTCACACAGCTAGTAAGGGTCAAGTGTCTGACACTCGATTTGAACTCGGGTCCTGCTGGCTCCAGGACCAGTGCTCTATCCACCACACCACCTAGCTGCCTCCAAAAGTTTCTTGGGTTTTTTTTTTTTGGGGGGGGAGGAGTTTGCAGGGCAATGAGGGTGAAGTGACTTGCCCAGGGTCACACAGTTAGTAAGTGTCAAGTATCTGAGGTTGGATTTGAACTTAGGTCCTCCTGAATCCAGGGCCACTGCTTTACCCACTGTGTCACCTAGCTGCCCCTGAAACCAATTGTTTTGAAGTACAGTTATCAATTTTTTTTAAAACTACAAATTCAGGGATCCCAGGTAAAGAAACCCTGTAGTTAAGATTATAAGTTGTAGAGAAGGTACTGACCTACATTGGCATAGGGAGTTTCCTTATCTAGAACTTCCCTATACCAATAAAATAATACGTCCAGCTCCTATACCTATTTTTAAAGTATTATGTAAATGCATGCACGTTTTTGTATATATGTATATGGAAAGAATATTATTTTTGGAGTCAGAATACCTGAATACCAAAGTTAACCCCTCTATATATTCAACTGATCCCATTCCATCCCATCTCCTCCAACAGATTGCCCTCTACTCTCAGTTAGTTTCAATCCCTTCTTCTCTATTTGCTCATTTCCTATTGCTTACAAACATACATATCTACACTATTCTGAAAAAAACTTCCCTTGGTCCTTTCCTCCATGCTAATGATCATCCTATTTTTCTTCTGTCCTTTGTAGTTAAATTCCTTGAAAAGGCCATTTGTAATGGATTCCTCCACTTTCTCCTCACTCTCTTCTTAGCCCCTTACAATCTGGCTTCCAACATTATCATTCCACCAAAACTGCTCTCTCCAAAGTTACCAGTGATCTCTTAATTGCCAAATTCAATGCCCTTTCTCAAGCCTCATTCTTTTTTTTTACCTCTCTGCAGTTATTGACACTGTTGATCACTCTCTTCTCTTTAGGTTTTTATTTCAACACTTTTTCATGATTTTCCTCCTACCTATCTGATTCCTCCTTCTTTGTCTCCTTTGCTGGATACAACTCCAGATCATTCCCTCTTCTTTTCTCCCTTTATAAAACTTTACTTGGAGATCTCATCAGCTCCCATGGATTTAATTACCATGTTTATGCTGACAATTCTTAGATTTACCTTCCCTGCATCTATCTGTTGACCTCCAGTATCTCTAAGTACTTTTCAGACATCCTTAACTGGATTTCCAGTATGTGTCTTAAAGTGGAATTCATTATCATTCCCCCTAAATCCTCCCCACCTTTACCTTTTCTATTATTATAGAAGTCAGTATCATTCTTCCAGTCCCTCAGGCTCACCTAGGAATTATCCTCAACTCCTCATTATCTTTCACCCTCCATATTTAAGCTGTTACCAAGGTCTGCAGATTTCAACTCTGCAACATCTCTCTCCTCTAATATTGCCACTACTATCGTGGTGGCCTCATTGCCTCATGCCTTGATTACAGCAATAGTCCAACGGTGGGTTTGCATTACTTCAAGTTTCGCCCCACACACACACACACACTCCAATCTATCTTCCATTCAGCCACTAAAATGTTTTTCCTAAAGCACAGGTCTGATCACACCCCCCTCTCCCCCTTCAATAAAGTCTAGTGTCTTCCCAATGCCCAAGAGAAAAAACAAAATGCTCTGTCTGGCAATTAAAGCCCTTCATATACTATTCCTCTTCTATCTTTCCAGACTTTTTACACCTTACTCCCCAGAATGTACTGTTCAATGACCCTGTCATCTTGGCCTTTCCACAAACAAGACAGTCTCTCAACTCCAGACATTTTCTCTGGCTGTCCCCCAAGTCAGGAACCCTCTTCCTCCTCTGCTCTGACTACTGACTTCCCTGTATTCATTTAAGTCCCAATTAAAATCCCACCTTCTACAGGAAGCCTTCTCTAACTGTTCTTAATTACTGTGCCTTCTCTCTTTTAATTATTCCCCTATTTACCCGGCATATAGCTTGCTCTCCCCCCATTATATAACAGGCTCCTTAAGTGTAGGGAATGTCTTTTGCCTCTTTCTTCATCCTCAGCATTGAGCAAAGTGCCTGACACAGAAAAGGTGCTCAATAAATGTTTATTGTATTGTACTGTGTTGTAGTCCTCATTCTGACTCCAATACTTAGAACCTGTATGACTCTTAAAAGGTCATTTAACCTTTCTCTGATTGAAATTTTTCAGGAGCAAATGTGGACATTAATACTCACAATTTGTTACAGGGTTGTTGTAATGAAAGTGCTTTGTAAGCCCTAAAGTACAATATAAATGTGTTATTACGATATTGAATCAAAAATGAGGTTCATAACTAACCTGAAAGGGACCCAGATGAAAAGAATCTAAGTCACGATTTCAGAATTGGGAACAATCTCAGCAGCCATGTTGTCTAAACCATATAGGAAAAAGAATCTGTCCATGACTTTACACCCAACAAGTGGTCATTAAACAGCCTTAGCTTCAGAAACTGCTGGGCATAAATTCCATGCATTCAGCTTTGGCAGTTTCCTTTCCCCTATATCCCACTCCCTGTAATATCTTTAAAAGAGTCACTTAGTACCTATCAAAAAGCATATAAAACATTAAAATTTTAAATTATTAATCTGTAATGATTTAAAATTATATATAAAGTGAATGAGACCTTAGTCCAAAGTTCCCTCAGAGTCAGCAATGCAAAACTGCGTGACATCCTCAATTTCTGAAGCATGTTTCTCAAGCATTAGCCTGGTGATACTGCTAAATATAAAACCATATATTATTAATTCCCTGTATTTTAGTTTACTGCATCATTTCAGTAATCATTCAAGTAGTGGATCATTTAAAGCACTAAAGAATGCCATTTTTCTCATGTAGATAAACCAAAGAAAAATCAAGTGCTAAAGATTAAAACAGTGGGACGAACAGACAGAGGAAATAACATGTTAATGACATTCAATATTCTCCTTGTGTCAAGTCATCAGCATTTTTATTGCCACTATTTCTCAACATACACTATTAGAATTTATTGAGTCAATCTGTCTCCATCACCTGTGATATAATATATTTTATTCAATAAGATATGGAATAATATTTATCTTTCAACTCCAGTGACTGGTTTTAAGGACAATAAGCGCTTATCAACCAAGCATTACAAGAATGGTAGGTAGTTGTACATTTTAATATCTGACCTGAGGGTAGTAATTTAAAAATTTTATATTAGACATTAAGAAGAGTCCAGACTTTTATCCAAGAGATTGCCATGATTCAAAGAGTATAGAAAATTATATAAGCAACCCTGTCTTTTCGTTTTTCATCTTTCTGAGATAGGTACAGTACTAAAAAGGGATGGAACGACCCCTTAAAATACCTTCCAGTACTACTGAAAATAGTCCATGAGCCTATACAGGAACAGTAGGTGAAAAAAGTCCAGCCCATTACTGATCACTTTTACATTACTTGGAATAGGGCAGTGAGGTGATGTAGTGGAGAGAATGATAGACGTGGAATTAGGAAGACCTAAATTAAAACTTGATTTAGATGGTTACTAGTTGTGAGATCCTGAGCAAGTCACTTAATTTCTGTCTACTTCAGTTTCCTCAGCTGTAATATGAGGGAAATCATAGCACTTACCTCCCAGGGTTGTTGTGAGTCTAAAATGAGACAATATTTATAAAATGTCTTGTAAATCTTAAAGTGTTAAACAAATATTAGCTATTATTATTATTATTAAATAACACTTAGGGACACTTTTTGGAAAATGTCTTAAAGATTATTAGAAAATGATTAATTTAGACTTGTGAGTTAATCAAAGAATAGTAAGTGCTACAAATTCTCTGAGTACTTTGCCACTATTGCAGCTTTTAGCCCCCCCACAGCTCTAATTTGAAGAGTAAATAGTGCATTCAGGATGAATGTAGGTATGTGGTAGGTATTGTAACTTTCATTAACTCTCAAGGTATTATTAGCCCAGTTCTCAGCTCTGGACAGTCATGCTCCCTCAAGTGACTTTGGAACTAAAGGAAAGAGTTAATCCCCCCACCCTACCCACCCCCAAGCTCCTTTATGCTTGATAAATCATGTATTTTCTATCCCCTCCTGTCCAGTTCTTCCCTTGGATACTTGCAGACAAAGTGCTGTCACAATATTGCTGTGATTGAGCTGGTATTTGGTGGTTTCACCCTTAGAGACAAAGGGGTCCAGAACTCCCGCTGGTAAAAAGCACTAATTCATTTGCAGTTAGCTTTGCTCACCAGGAAATCCCCTCTCCCAGCCTCTGAGAGCATGGCACTGCACACGAGCTACTTCCTGGCAGGCAGTTTATTGCTTGATGGTGTGAACTATTGCCGACCTGCATGAGTAGGCTGGACAGCAGGTAAAATACAGAGAACGACATCTGCTTTCCAACAAACACATGTCACTTCAACATGCATCATGTTAAACCCAAGTGCACCCAATTGCATTCATCTAAACCAGGAGTTCTTAACCTCTCTTTTTTATCATGGCCTCCTTAGGTAGTTGAGTGAAACTTCTGGGGTCCTCAGTATAATCTTTGTAATGCATAAAACTGCATAAGAAATCAATTCTATTTAAATACAGCTTGGTCAAAATATTTTTAAAAACCCACAAGTTCACAGTTCTAATATAAAGAATCAGTGGGGCAGCTAGGCGGCGCAGTGAATAGAGCACCGGCCCTGGAGTCAGGAGTACCTGAGTTCAAATCCGGCCTCAGACACTTAACACTTACTAGCTGTGTGACCCTGGGCAAGTCACTTAAACCCAATTGCCTCACTTAAAAAAAAATGCATTAAAAAAAAAAAAAGAATCAGTGATGGTTAATTAGGTGGTTGGTCTCCATGCCACCTACTTTAGGTTAATCTCTACTGTATTAACCTATACCAACTATAAACTTTTCTTTTCTTTTTTTCTTCTTTACTCTTGAATGTCTTAGGAAATAATTCCTCATCTTTTATAATGCATTTCCTCCTTACAGGACTGTCCCAATTCATACTAGGCTCCTGAGTGGTGGTTTATTTATTTACTTATTATTAAACAGGAAGGTGGAGTAGAGAAGAAAATGACAGTTGAAGATGATGCATTAGTCTCATCTGGAATTGCTACAAGTGTATGTTTTGTATATCCTAACTGCATCTTCTTAAAGTCTCCCTTTTTGAAAGATCATGCCCTTTCTTTACTTGAGCCCCACACAAGGGTGTAACAATTGGATTAGAAGGAATACATTTGGTTTGGGGTTTGTCTTTAAACTTTGCTGAAGGTATTGTATTCCTGGTTTAGCCACAGAGATGCTGGAACATGGAGGCACAGCCTCAAAATCCTGGCTGCTTTTCACAAATTTGAAGTTGCTTTGGGGTGTGTGTGTGGGGAGGGGTGGGGGGGAGGGGTTGTGTCTGAATGCATATGTGGGCATTTGAGCAACATGCCATAGTATATAGAGATTGGAGGTAGGTTAAATAAGTAGGAAATAGATGTGCACTGTTTGGATCAGATTTCTCCTGCAAGTGGCCACTTGTATTGTCCACTAAGAGAGCAGCATGTACCTGGCATGAAGGAAGAATCATAGAGTGGGGTCAGGGGGTAATTACCTCCCCAACCCTCTTGAACTCAAGAGGGAATAAAGCTCTTGTTCTTATGTGTGTTAAGAGGGAGAATCAGACTCAGCATATAGGCTACAATCAACTTTCAATTACCTGCCTGACCAGAAGGCTAAACAGTGGATAATTATGTATGTGGATAGCTATACATGTATCATTGACTTCAGTATACTTTTTAAACTGATATTTAAACATGGGTGTGACTCATGTATACATCCCTTTAATCAAAACTATAGGCGAGACTGAAGTTCAGAAGGAGCTAAAATCTAACTTCCCCATATTGACCCTCATTAATCCAGCCATCCTATTAATCAATCAATAAAAATTTATTGAGCACCTCCTGTGTCCCAGGCAGTATGTGAGTGTTTTGGGGGGAAATCAAACATTTTAGAGCATTATTCCTACATCCCTGTGCTCAAGGAGTTTATACTCTAATGGTGGGGGTGATCGGGGTTAAAGGAAAACACACAAATGAAAATATAAGTAATAATAGAAGCCAATACACGACAGGGAGCAAATGAAGGTAATAATAATAAGTGTTACATACATTAAAAGGAGAAAGGACTAGTTTTAGCTGGGCTTTATGGAAGGCAGCAGGAATTAACCTGGGTCAAACTAGAGAATATTTGTAAAGCACTTAGCTAAGTGTCTGGCACATAATAAGAGTTTAATAAACGTTTATTTCTCTTTCCCTATTAAAGAAAAGGTAAGATTCGGATAAGTAGTGAGAGGAAGGAAAACAGAGCCAATTATGTGCTGATGCTTTAGGCAGTTAGGTAGTATGGTGGATCTAGTTCTCAATGTGGAGTCAGGAAAACCTGAGTTCAAATCTTGCCTCAGAAAATTACTAGTTAGGTAATCCTGGGCAAGTTGAATGACTTTCCTCAGCCTCAGTTTCCTCATTTGCAAAAAAAGGATAATAAATCACCTTTCTCACAGGCTGGTTGTGAGATAATAAATTCAAGTATGTCATATCAAATGACAATAAATGTAAAATCACTTGGTAAATCTTAAAGTATTATATAAATGTTCATTATTCTCATTGGAAGACAGTAGAGGATGTAAGATTTGTATAGGGGAGTAGCAGAAGTGACCATTGGAGTGACAGTTTGGGTCTATATTGTGGAGGGCCTTGGAATGCTTGAACAGGAGTTTGCATTTTATAGTCTAATCTGATTGCTCATTTCACTTTCTGCTGGGGAACTTTCAACAGGTATTGGTCTTCCAAAAAGGGCATGATAATTCATTTCAGTGACCTGTCTACCACATGCACCTCAGCAATATTATTGTGAAAATCACTATGAAGTGATTACAACAAACCTCCATCCATCAATCAATACACAAATAAATAAATATAAACCAATAGACAAATAATAATGAAAGAATAATAGAATAGTGATCTTTTCTTATACTACTTCTATCTGAACTCTATAAATATATGAAAATGATGATAATGATAATGATGATGTCACATTTTTATAGCCTTTATTTTGCCTAGAAGACTGAGAGAATCATCAGGACCAAGAGACAGGGATTAGTGGAACAATCCCTCAGAAACCTGAATGCAAGGAAGAAGCAGGGTGTGGGTATCAAAGGATCAATCAGAAACCAGAAACAAGAAGGAAGACCCAGAATCTACTTCTACTTGAGTTGGTCTCAGGTACTATACAGGGCTATGGTTGGGTGATTAGTCAAATACAGATACAAATGGAGCAGGAATTAGGCAGTCTTCTGGGGCTTTGACAATTGATTTATACTGATTCCCTTTAAAAATCAGGTGATACAATCCTTCTCTATGGATAAGGCATATGCCCCAAGAACCAGATAGCTCTGCCTAAATATAGCTCTTCTTACTTAGATATTTAATCTTTAGAATATCTTTTTAAATCAAACATTCTGAGAGTAGCATAGAATTAGGTCAATAATCCAGGAGTGTTTTATTTGTAGATTAGAGGAGGAGTGTCAGGAATAGGGTACAGGTGTTAGGTCAGTAACACCTTACTATAAATTAATATGATTTCTCGCTTTCATGAAAAGGGAGCCTAGAAATATTATGAGATCACTTGAGGCCCATGAGCTTGGGTAGGAAACAGATGTGAATGGAAAATTCAGCACCTAAATAGGTGAATGGGGGAATGAGGGTGAGATGTGACTAGAAAATGAGAAGGATGTCTCAATGTTGAAAAGAGAGAATATAATTAGGGGGACTAGTGAAGACAAATTTTCCTATTGCTTAGTGTTACTGGGAACCATCTTGCCTTAAAGAATTCTATTGCCAGATGAGGACATTGCTATAATGTACTCACTGGTACAAAGGGTGACATTTAACAAATATATAGACAGGTAGTAAAATAGCTAATAAACACATTTTAATTCTCAGACTGTTGTCAAAGAGTAGCAAATTAAGAATATCAATGGGATTTCTCAAAATAAGGAAAGCCTAATAGTTATGTGGTACTAGATGTACACATGCACATATAATACATTTCATTTTAACTTTAATTTTTTACTATTTAGCAAGTTAAATTGTAATAGAACATAAATTGGAAGGAATGAAATGCTTTAGTTCAACACAATCAATAGAGCTTTTAAACACAATATTAGTATTAAAGACTAACTTGTTTTTGTTGTATTTGTTCATTTTAAATTTAGAAAAGGAAAAAAGGTCTGGGGCACAAAACTTCCAAATATAATGATTTCATTAGCAAGATTGAGTATTGTCAATCAAATCAGCTCATCTGACTCCTTAGAGGTCAGAAACAAGTGATTTACAGAGTTTTATTTTTATAACAGAAAAGAGGAATTAAAAAGTATAGCAATAGTAGGAAATCTGTTTTGAACACATTTCAATTGGGAAAAGCAGATCATCTGACTTATGGTTAGGCTAGATACATCCTGAAACATATTAAATACAACGTGGTCTTATTGCCAGCATTTGGAGGGTGGACATGTCATAGGTATGATGGGGAGTTTCTAGGGTGGGACAACTATTAAATCTGATATTCTGTTGGATTAAGGCTTGTGTCTATCAACCTATATGTCAAAGTGAGATAGCCTTAGAAATCTTTCCCCTGGAGTTTTAGCATTTGCAATTAAAAGCTTTACTTTTAAAGGAACCTGTAGATTGACTAACATAGCTTTTACTGGAAAAAAGAAACTTAATTTTTAGTTCTAGCAAAAAGGAGAATTTATCCACTAAGACTAGAAATAAGAACTTACCTTTAAAAAGTGATCAATGAAGAGGCAGCTAGGTGGCACAGTGGACAGAGTACTGGCCCTGGATTCAGGAGGACCTGAGTTTAAATCCGGCCTCAGACACTTGACACTTACTAGCTGTGTGACCCTGGGCAAGTCACTTAACCCCAATTGCCTCACCAAAAAAACAAAAATCAAACAAACAAAAAAAAAGTGATCAATGAATAATAATGACTCTTGTATACTATTATAATCTCTTTTTTCTGTATAGTATCAAACTCAGGAGCAATCCAAGTACTACCATCTAGGTAATGTAACGATTGGAATAACGCCACCTGCTGGAGATTTACTGTAGAAGAGTTCCGCCCATGAAGTGAAGGTCTTTGAGGGCAAGACCAGGAGTCTTTTCTTTGGCATCAGGAAGTGACGTGGGCTAGTGGGAGGAGGAAGGAAGAGACTGGCACTCAGTCTCGCTCTTTTTTCCTCTGGACTCTGGTGGAGAGAGGAGCTAGAAATGTGCTCTCCCTTTAATAGATAGGAATCTAGGCCTTTCTTTCTCTCTTTACCAAATTCTTATTCTCTTTAATAAACGCTTAAAAATCTAACTCTTGCTAAAGCTTATAATTTATTGGCGACCACTCATTGGATATTTTAGACAGATTAGCTAGAATTTTAGCCCTTAACAGTAACCAAACCATTTTCTAGTATAACATTAGTCAAAAAAATTAACTATATAACAAGGACATGATAAAATTGTGAGAAGAACTAAAGAAAATGATTTTCCAACATGTACATGATTGGGGGCAGGGTGGGTGGTACTGTATTTGGATCAGCACATATAAGAAAATATCACTGGATTTCATTTTTAATTGATGTTAATGCTGACCTACAATCCTCACAAATGGAAAGATTTTTCTAGGAGCCATGGGTTTATTTTCAAACAAATGACAAGACAAATTTGAGATGTGTGCATTTGTATATAAAGATAGATATATGAATATAGATATCACACATATATAAATACTACATACATGCATATTATATATGTTACATACAATTAATCATAGATTCGTTCTCAGATGACTGACAAAGGTGATGGGAGTGTGTATATAGAAATACACATGCATACATATATCCATAAAATATGCATATATACATGTGTATAATTAATATAATTCACATACACATATACATGGAGAGAGACAGAAAGAAAGAGGAGAAAGACAGAGACAAAGAAACAGAGACCAAGAGAGGGGGAGAGAAGCAGGAGGGAGAGGAAAGAAGGGAGAGAGGAGAGGGAAGGAGGAAGAATGAAGGGGAGGAAGAGAAAGGATGAGAGGAAGAAGAGAGAGGGAGAGGAAGAGGGAGAGGGAGAGAGAGAGAAAGAGAGAGAGAGATTTGACTAGTTATTTCAAAGGTATAGTTAACTCCCAATAAGGAAAGTCCCTTTCTCAATGCAGATTCCTACTTCTGCAATTTAGCTTAAATTGTTGCCCAGGGGCAGCTAGGTGGTGCCACAGTGGATAGAGCACCAGCCCTGGATTCAGGAGTTCAAATCAGACCTCAGACCCTTGATACTTACTAGCTGTGTGACCTTGGGTAAATCACTTAACCCCAATTGCCTCACCCCCCTCCCAAAAAAAAAATTGTTTCCCAAGGACTCTAGGAGGTTAATGATTTGCCTGGAGGCACACAAATTCTGTCTGAGCCCTCAGATGAGGGACTTGAAGCCCATTCAGTGATTGAGGCAGAAATCTCCCAAGATTTCTTGGGGTTTACCTGAAAGATGACTTCTAAGAACCACTCCTTAAATCTAAATAACTCTGGCCCTCATTGACCAACAATAGGTCCCAGCCCAGGCCTTATTTTACCTTCCTTTGACTTCTGGATGGCTCAGAATGGGCCTAAGTAGCAATTGTATCTCTTTAGCTCAGAAACTCTGAAAGTCTTCTGTCCCTTACCCCCCCCCCCCACTCTTTTATCTATCTGTTTTTTTGACTAGGTAAAAGAGGCCTTTCTCTGTCTCCTTTCTTACCTAACCTTAATCAGTGAATGATCATTGCCTCCAGCAAACTGAGACCAGTGAAAGGCCTTAGCTTAAAAGACCTAGGTCTTCCACTGTAGCAAGGGCCATCTGCATTCATCCTAATTCATATCTTGCCACTGGATCCAGAAGGCTCTGGAGGAGAGAGTGAGGCTGGTGACTTTGTACAGCCCTTTTTCACTTAAATCCAATTCACTACAATCATGACATAACTTCCTTATGTCTCCATCCTCTTCCAGAAGGAAAGAAAAACAACAACAACAACAATATGAATAATTCATGAGTAAACAATGCCAAATAGTTATATCAAGGATTATAAACCAAATAAGGCACTTTTAAAAATTACCTGAATATGGGTAGGATTTTCATTATGTACATAAAATTAGGTTAAATCACATTTGTTAGCAATAAGAATATTTATGCAGTCTAGCAATTGTGAAGTTGAAAACTCTATACTATATATTAGCTGCCCATCATAAACTGTTATTCATGCAGGGAGAAGAAACAGATTCTCCAGGCTAGATTCAATTCTTAGGCACTGTATTTCTGTTCTGCCCCTCTCTATTCCCTGTTGTTTAAAAAAAAAAAAAAAGAAGCTATAATGCAATTAGTTGTTTTTTGAGAATCTATCATTGCTTTATAAGACAAGTAATTTCCTCACTTATACCTGTGTTACAGGATGATTGTTAAAAGAATTAACAACCTGTAAGTAAATATGTGGCCATTAGTAGTGCAAGAGCAGGAGGATACTGGTCCTTACTTGTGCCAATTGGCACTAAGGAACCAGAAGCTTCAGAAATTTGATAATCCTTATTTTGGAGATGCAACTTGCTAAACCAATTCTAAGGCCAGCTTGGTGGCTTCTCCTCACCAAAAACCTTTATGTAATATAGGTACCTTAAAGAAGGGAAAAACCCAACTACTCCCACAGACACACAACCGAACTCTAAAACTTTTGTAATAGGTTTTACTCTGAATCTCAGGTTTTTGCATGAATTTCATTTCAAACATTGACTGTAACTTATCGGCTCATCCCCACTCCATACCCCTGTCCACCTAGTTAGTCATTAAAGGAGGTAATTTCATTAATAAGCCATAGCCATAAAACATGAAATCAGAGTTCATCTATTGAAGAATAGAAGCCAAACATCACTAAAAAGGATTAGTTTCTTTCACTGTCTAAAAATTTTTCATGGAAGACCTTGGCTGCCCTTTTGATATTAAAACTTCTAACAAGTATTACATTAGAGTTTTAAATTAGAATTTTCTGTCATTGAGACAGTTATAAACTGTTAAATAGGCCTCTTTTATACTATGCTACTGTGAAATACATGCTTGACCATGGTCCATGATGCTCTTCTCTGACAAGTAACAGGATGAAACTACATTGAAATTTGCTGGGTCTATCAATATCGTATGTATACATGTTGTATGTATGTGTGTGGGGGGTATATATACAATTAGGTGGTATAGAGGATAGAGCAGGGATGGATGTGGAATCAAGAATACCTGAGTTCTGGGCCAACTAGGTGATGCAGCAGATAAAGCACTGGCCCTCGATTCAGGAAGACCTGAGTTCAAATGCAGCCTCAAACACTTGACAATTACTAGCTGTGTGACCCTGAGCAAGTCACTTAACCCTCAGTGCCCCACAAAAAAAAAAGAATACCTGAGTTATAATCCCATCTTAACCACTTTTTAGCTGTGTGAACCTAGATAAGTCATTATAACCTCTCAACCTTAGTTTCCTCATCTGTAAATTGTGGAAAATAACACCACCTACCTCACAGGGTTGTTGATAGGATCAGATGAGATCACCTATGTAAAGCATTTTGCAAACCTTAAAGCACTATATATATATACATATATATATATGCTTACAATTATTATTGTTATTATTATTATTATATTATTATTGTTACTGTTATTATCATTATCCATTTTTCTTCCCTGAATCTTATAGCCCCTATTGAAGGATTATGGTAAAAACAATTAATTAATCTATGTTTTTTTTCATTATACCAGTCAAACAAAATTGTCATTTTCAAAATAATAAGCTTGAGCAAACATTCTTTATTCTTTACCCATTGTATTAATGCAACTACAGGTTTTTATAATATGTAAGAGAATTAAAACTTAATAATCTTTCATCATCTCTGACTTTTATCTTTCTGTTTCATAAATGTTTCTGATTATGGATCAATTTTGCTTTCTTCTTATTTTTTTTCCTTCTTGCATCATCTTCCACAAGAATTGAGCTCTCACAATATCAAATCATTAGCTATATTTGATCAATTGCCTCCCATCACATTTTTTAAAGTTGGCATTTTGTTTATTTTATGATGTTTTCTAAGAATAATAATACCCTTCAAAGGCTGGTTCTGCCAGTCACATAATGGATCTTGCTTTCAGTTATCTGACCAGTAGAGCCCATAATTAGTACTTAATTATAGTTTATTATGGCCACTTTGGTCAGAGAAAAAAGAGCTGCTTTGTTACAGTCAATGAAGTATTTAAAGTTATGTCCTGGGTAGGGATGGGTTTATTAAACACTTGGGTAAGCAATAATAAACTTACATTGATCTAGCAACTCGATAGCTCTCTTTTATGTGCTGTTCAAAAAAAAAATCCAGATAGAATTTAAAATAGCTTGGCAACACATGCAATATTCTAACACAAGGCTATCATCAGACTACTATGGGTTTGCATTTATAGGTATAACTCTGTTTTTATCTTCAATAAACACTATTTTCTCAAGGGCATGGCATATCAGTATCATACCCTGAAAGGTCAGTAGGAAGGATACACCCTCTCTCAAATGAAGACTTTTGAGCCATATGGAATTACAAAAACGAAAGATGATGTTGAGTTTATCAGTTTTCTGAACTGTGGGATGCACACCCTTGTGCAGGAGAGTGGGGGAAGAATTGGCACAAAATACTCTCAGAGGGGAATAAAAGCGCAAAGAAATGGCTAAAATTATTCTATATTTTGATTATAAACCCAACATAAATAACCCACCATTTCCAATGAAAACTAAGCTCAAAAAAAAGTCAACAATGAAGAGATTTTCAGAGTGAATCTTTTCTGACTAAAAGTGAATGCAGCATACTGATTAATATGGTATGCACAAATAAGATTAAATATGAGTCATTGTGTATTAAATCTCATTGTGGACATGATCTGTCAGTGACATAGGCTCATGACACAGATGACTTATGCTTCACACTGCTTGCTACATATTTGAACATAAAGTGTGGGAAGTTGAGCAATCTTTGTGGAAATTAAGAATGTAATGATAACACTCATATTTCTCAGTGCCATTCATTTTTGTAAATAAAGTAAAATAAGGTAGCCTCCCAAAATGAATAAAATATTTGCAAGTTGTAAAAAAAACAACTCCAGAACAGTTAAGAATAATAGTTTGAAACATCCAATAATTAAATGTAGATATAGTTGTCTTAATTTTTATTTTCTCTACTTTTAAAAAGTGAAATAATAGCTATTTGCGATGGATTAAACTGGTTTGAAGAGAAATTCTACCAGAGTAGCTAAAACTAATGTATATCAAGAAATCAGAGAAAATTTAAGTAGTAGAAATACAGAAACACAAGATAAAGAGCTCATATATGGAATAATGATTCATTATATTTATCACTGAGTTTCAAAAGTACTCATTGATAATGCAAGGAAACTGGATTTGTTTTACATGAATGTTTTAGCTGTTAATTGCATGAAACTTAGTCAAGTGAAATACCTTACATTTATACATGTAGAGTGTAGCAAGACCAGATATTTTTCCAGAAAAAAATAGATGAGAAATTTCTAGAGATATTTAATAAGAAAAAAATAATTTCAAAATGAAGTCTGTGACATCAAAAGGCTTGTTTGCATCATATAAGGTTCCTTATAGAATTGCTAAGTGTAAAAAGACTCATTAAATAGGAGATATGTTGGTGGTACTAGCAACAACTGATAAGTTTGAAATAATACATGAAAAATATTTTCAAAGTTTTTTTGAAAGGTCCCACTTGCAGAAAACAGAGTGGGGAACAAAAAAGAATCCCATGTTTGAAGAGCTTTGTGATCAATTACCTAAGAAGTTAAAAATCTTTTTGTTTTGTATTGCATGTGGATGCAGCAATAAATATGGCTAAAGAAACTTATTTGTTGTTGAGAACTATCTTTACATGTAATGGAAAAAAATAAAATACATTATTAATTTAAAAAAAAAGAATGTAAAAAAAGAAACTTATTTGTTTATGTATTTAGAATAGGCTTTTGAAACTGATGTTAGGGGAAATTACTTACTTTGAAAATCTACTTAAGGCAGTGACACATCAGGAAAAAAAATCAAAATAACTGATGGATTTTTTAATTAAAAGATATGTGGGAGAATTGGATTGCAGTGTGTATCGTCAGTTGTTATAATGACAAAACTCAGGTCTACAAGCACCTATTATAAATGCAGTTCCTTATACAATTTTGTCTCATTTGATTGTTCTCAGACAATCATTTATATCAGGAAATGTGAATGAGGAGCTTCAGAGTTTTTCCAAGTTGTTATATAAGCAATCAACTTTATAACAACAGTCCATGGAAAGGAAGTCTTGTTTGCATGATGACACAGGAGTTGAGCTGGGGACATTTCTAAACTGCAAAATACTTTAGTGTTTTTGTACCAAAGTACTTCGAAGGAAGCTTTAGCTAAAGGAAGAAAATGTCATTTTTTTCTTAGTGATGATAATGAAAATGAATAATAACAGTTAAACTATTTTCCTTGTGACTAAATTGAAACAAGAATTTGAAACTGAAAATCTTACTGGTCTGTTTACAATTTAAAGAATCTTCTGGCTTAGAATTCAGTCAATCATCAAACATATATTAAATATCTACTATGTGTCAGGCACCATGGGATCAAATACAAAGAAAGACCAAAAAAGCAAATTCCTATTGTCAAGGAATTTGCTTTCCATCATGAGACAGTATGTAAATATGTTATACACATAGAATAAATATATACAAAATAAATGGAAGATAATTAAATACAAAGGAATGCACAGTCATGGAAACTGTGATGCTTGATCTATACCTAAATTTTTTAAATTTTTATATTTTTATATATATATATACACCGAGTTTTACAGCTGAATGCATGGTAGTTATTAAATGCTTGTTATTAATTCATGAAAGCACTGTTCAGTTTTCCAAATATAATGCATACTAATGTAGGAGCAAGGCAGCTGGGTGGCAGAAGGAATAAAGTTTCAGGCTTAGAATCAGGAAGACCTGAGTTCAAATACAACCTCAAACACTATCTCTGTTACCCTGGGCTTAACCCTGTTTTCCATAGTTTCCTCATCTGTAAAATGAGCTAGAGAAGTAAATGGTAAACCACTCCAGTATCTTTGCCAGGAAAAACCCAAATAGGGTCACAAAGAATCAGGCATGAATGAAACAACTGAAGAACAATAAAAATTGTGAGAAAGTGTGGTATAAGAGAAAAAGCACTGGCTCTAGTCTGAGAGACTGGGTTCAATTCCCATTTCTGATACTCCCTGTGTAACCTTGGACAAGTTATTGAGCTACTCTGGGCCATAGTTTCCTCATCAGTAAATGGGAGGAGATGGATCAGATTATCTCTGAGGTCCACTCCAGTTCTACATCTATGATCTTATGGTCTCTTCCTTTTTAATTATAACCCCAGGTCGTTTAGCATTTGTCCAACACATACACATACACACACACACACACACACACACACACACACGGATGCATGCCCAAGTGCATGCTATTATAATCTTAGCAATTCATGTTTTCTTCCATCTTGTTTTTCCAATTTAGATGGTTAAACTGATCTCTTTCAAATTATTATTAGCATACTAACAGACATTTTATCATTTTACAGCTTTCTGAAATAATACTATATTATAATCATAATGATATAGTCTTGTGAGAAAAGGAAAGAGATTTATAACACTGTAGCACTCTCAAGTTTGAGGAGATAATTTAAATATAAAACAGGTGACAACAATTCAACTAGATTGGGGGAATTTTTTCAGAAGCTTTTTAACCTCCATTTCTTAATCATCTATTACAATAAAAATCTAGATAAAAATCAAGCATAGCATATCTCTCTAAAATCTAGGGAGGAGAGAATAGAATATGAAGCCTGTGGCTATAGAACTTCAATATTAATCACAAAACCACCTTTCTTTTCCCAAGCTTATTGTATTTTACCTCCTTTCCCATCCCCTTTCCCACCCTTTTACATGCTTCATTACTCTTTATTCTTTTCTTTAGGAAAAATAATGTAATTTATTCTGCATTTTCAAGATATGAGTAGAATCTCTCTTCTTTCAAGGTGAACTGAACTAAGTTAAACCCTCCCTTCAAGGAAGGCTAGTGACCAAGATCTCGTAAAATATACATAGACAGACAGACATACTACTTACTATCATATATGCTAGCACATTTTGGTCTACATATTATATATTCTCATGTATTAACATAGATATCTATACAAACATATGTATAAATACATACATGTATATATGTATATATCTGTGTTTGTGAATATTGCATGCATATATTAAAAAAAGATACTGTTTTGTAACAACACACCCAGTCTTATTTAGTTAGAAATATTTTAGGCCCTGCAATCTATAGTGACAATGTCTGATCAATTTGTTTTATTCAAAATTTTTTTCTTTATCTGGATGAAGAATTGATCACATATCACAGTGAAATAAATAGCTAAACAGCAAGTTTTTTTTCTCAGTACCAGGTTGGATGTTAATTATTCCTGACCCTTTCAATAGACTTGGCTTAAGTAATTTATGTCCAGTACTGTATAAAGAATTGCCTTTAAGTAAAACTCTGCATTCAATTTAGTTCTTCCTTCACTTTTCCCAGTAAAGAAGTCATGTGGTTATCTCCTGTATGTATAGCACAGCAAAGTGGTATCATTCTATCTCAGAAAGAACCAAGGGAAATGGAATTTGCACAGGAATGCCTGGGCTGCATGCATAGGCGAATTTCTATTGTCCATTATCATTTATATCTAATATGAACTATTCTACACAGCTCCCCTCTAATCCCTGTGCTTGTTAAGGCGCTTAAGAGTAAAATTCGTTGATTTCTGGGCCTTTTGGAGTTCAAGGTCAAAGTGATTATTTCCTTTAAGAAAAAAAATGAACATGGATTCATCACATTTCCAAAGTTCATTTCTTTTCTGTTTCCCTCATTATAAGCCAGTCCAAAAGCTTATCTGGAAGCTTTTATACATGATATCAACCCTTTGCCCTCAGACCAATTATGGAAAAATGGTTTTTATATGTCTCTCTCCTTGAATATTGAATATTCATATATGCTATCATGTTCTACCATGAAATCATACTAAGATAATATAATCTCGCATTTCACATGGTGAAGATGTGATCTCTGTTTCTAATAGCAAAAGGAACATGAACATATTTGATGTTTATATACTTTAAATATATGATCATGATAAATAAATTTAAATGTTAAGAACAAATCCATTCACATATATCCTTGAGTTGATCTGTGGTATGCAATAATATCAAAGTTAAGTAGAAATGTATCCTTAAAGGGCACATATTGACTTAGAAAACCACAAATTAATATTATCTATGTTGTATTATAGTTTTATTTATTAAACATTTCCCAATCACATCTTTATCTCATTCAAGTCTCACTATAGAGTTGGTTTGTTTGTTTGTTTGTTTGTTTGTTTGTTTGTTTGTTTTTTGGTGAGGCAACTGGGGTTAAGTGACTTGCCCAGGGTCACACAGCTAGTAAGTGTCAAGTGTCTGAGGCCAGATTTGAATTCAGGTCCTCCTGACTCTAGGGCCAGTGCTCTATCCACTGCACCACCTAGCTGCCCCTCACTATAGAGTTTTGAAGGATGGGAAGTGAGTTTGATTGCCCTTCTGTAGCAGATATAGTTTTGGTTTTGGATTCAGCAATTGTGGATTTACTTCTTACCTAAACCACCTACTAGTTGTGTGAAAATGAACAAGTTTCTTACTTTCTCAGAATTTGTTTCCTTAACTATAAAATATTTTTTTAAATGGCATTATTTCACAGTATTTCTGTGAGAAATTGTTTGTAAACTTTAAAGCACTATATCAAGGTGAGTTATTATTATTATGAATATACACATGGAGAGGCCACTTATCATAGTGGACAGAAGGCCAACTTTGTGGTTAGGAAGAACTGGTTTCCAGTCTTATCTCTCACGTATACTAGCTTTATGATCATGAGCCAGTTCTTTAGGCAATTCTCCACAACTAAAATTGTGATTAGTTTCTGATCAGTACTGAAGGAGGGATTTCATCTTAAGAGCTGACTAGAACAATGAAATGACAGGCATATCGACCTCAAACAGTGTTTGTGTGCGCACAGGTGTAACTGTGTAAACAAAAATAGAGTAATAGCATTAGGGAGCTAAAAAAAAGATCTTGTCATTTATCTAGCTGCAACCCTTTTTTATAGATGAGGAAATGAAGCCAAGTGGGGCTCTCACTTATTTTCTTTACCTCTCTGTTGTGCTATTTAAGTCTCTATGTCACTGTCTCTTTCTCCACACACAGAGATGTACACAAGGTATCCAAAAGTTTTAGCGAAGTTGTAAGCTTTAATGGTTTAAATAGCAAGAGATAGACAGACAGTTGTACAAATACTATGAACCTACAACCTATGTGTTTATTGGGTAAAATGTACACAGCATGCGCTTTTCCAGCCTGTGGTATTAGAGATTCTAAATCTTCAAACGGATAATGATTTCCCTTCAGATGTCTTTTGGTATCTGGGTTTTTCAGAATGTGTGAATTTGGAGGGATCTTCTGTAAGTCTAATGTCTTCAGTCTATATCATTTAGAGACCCAACAATATTGGAATAACATAGACCTGTCTCTTCAAATGGCCTCACATCCAACCAAAGTTGCTACTAATACTGATATTACACTCAGTACTTTTGGTAGTACCTATGTATTGTGTTTTGTTGTTGTTGTTGTTCTCTTTTGTTTTCTTTTTTTAAATAAGAAGAGACATATCATAAAGGAAAACTCAGTTTTCATTACCATCCTGAGAATCAATGTAAATTATTCTGAAGGGCTAAAGAGAAGCTCAAACCATAATGATAAGATGATAATGGCAAAAACGAATTATCATTTCTTTGAAAGAACTAGACTTTAAGGCAAGAGATATCACATAGAAACTTATTAAGAACTGAAATGCTGTGATATGTGAGCTTATCAGCAGTTTCACTTTTAAGAAAAACTCAAGTGTAACATCCTAAGTATTGCTGTTAATGGACTAATGTATGGGCATTTGCTACTTTTATGAGTAATTTTTCACTAACTTCCACCAGATAGGACACTTGAATCCTTTCCTTTAAAAGTTATAATAAAACTCAAATATGCTTCTTCCATTAATTAGCATGGTAAGGGAGTTTGCAGAAGTCCTTTGATCTTTTGCTCTGGGCCTACTCTATCTAAGGCTATAAAGCACTGGTAATGTGTGTTTTCTTCCTTACTTTAATACAAAGCATCTTTTAGAAAGGGTTAAGGAAAGGGTGAAAGGGTCACACTTGACTATAATTCTATACCAGTGCTGAAATATGTATCCAGGGCATATAATAGACTGAAATTCTTAGTTACCAATTGTAGTACATTTCCCAGTGAAATTGCAAAGCCACACATTTTCAGGGAACTTTGATGGGAGTTGTCAAGGTCATAGGGCCCACGTTTGACCCCTTTTTATCTCTATTGCACTATAAAATCTGATATTCCTTGTAAGAACCAAATTTAAACATGGAATGTATTCAGGCTATTTCCAAATTGGCAGCGTCAACGTAATTTCTTATAGGGTGATCTTTCAATAAATGTTATAAGGATTTGTATGATTAATTGTTACTCAATAAGCATGTATTGAGAGCCTAATTAGCCACTATGGGGAAAATACAGAGTTATTAGATGATATAAGGATACTTCTAAAGAGCTGTGATTTAATTCTTCAAGAAGCTTCATGAAAATAATTATTTTAAAGCTTTATTACTCTGTTACTTACACCATTATCACACTTTTAGATGAGGTTTGTGTTCATGTGTTCCCTCCCACTACCGCAAAGAGCATTTTGTCTTATACCTCTCTAATGACTTGTTTAATATGTGTAGACTGAAAATTCTGCAAATGTCTTAGCCTGTTGCCTCATAATGGCATATCATGTGGGGTTTATTTTAGCTATGCCGGTAGAGTACAGGCTGAGGTAGTTTAAACTAATCTTTAAAATTTTGAGGAGGGTTCCAGTGTTAAACTATATCTATTGTGTTAGGACAAGGCTAGGTAGGAAAGGCTCATTACCAGCTGCTTGGCCACTAGGTGGTTATTTTTTTTTTAATGGTAGTAACAGATGAAACCAAGAAAGATGCAAAATAGCCCTCATTCCTACGTGATCCACTTTTCCATAACAATGGTAGAATGGCAGAAATGTGGACAAAAGGTATAAAGAATCATGCAGACATTAGGTCATCTATAAAAGAAATTTCAGTGTTGGCACTCCAAACATAAAAGTCTTTTCTAATGATTAATGGGTTGCTAAATAACTGTAGAAATAAAACCATATATGTGTAGATAGATTTGTTTTTGTTCTAAATTAAACCAGAAAAGAAACAAAAATTACAACAAATTTGAAAAATGACTCACAGGTCTTATATAGAAAGGTAAATAAAGGAATTTGCAAAGTTGGCTTCATCATAAACCCAATGGAAACAAAAAGCGTAATCTCATGGGACATATGGTCATCTCTTTATAAGAATCATGATAAGCACAAGCAAAAACCATAATAACTGTAATTTAACCAAAAATATCTATAGCAGAGAATGAAATGATGATAGAATTCTTGAAACTCTCAGTATCTTCCATCTTAAGATGGGTATAAGGGCAATACAATGGAAAACAAGTCAAGAAATATGGTTCAGGATTAAAAAAAAAGTCCCCAAACTTAGAGACCACTAAGGAGACTCATACCCATATATCATGAATACTGTATTTGAGAAGATATTTGGAAGTCACTGGACATGGTGAGCAATAACATCACAGAAAATGGAACTGACCTATATTAATATACTAGAAATTACTGGTTGTCATGTAGGAGTCATTTTTGAATCAGATATCTGTGTGCAGTCAGATCATAGAGCAAAGGTCAAATCAGTAACAAATTAGAAGGATAAAGATGAAAAAATTCTATCTGTGATTATAATAGCTTCAATTTAACATATTAAAACTGATTTCAGACATTTTAAAGCATTTTAAAGCAACTAGTATATGCAAAGTATTTTCTTAGTAACTGGGCATGTGAATGCAAAAACAGACTGACTTCAGGAAATTAAGAACTGTAGGATGTATGAATGAGGTAGAAGAGGATTACAGACATGGAGTGAATCCTGAAAAGTTCAAAAAGACAGAAGATGCAATGTGGAAGCCAATTTGTGAAAGGCCTTAAACATCAATCCAATGAGTTCATATTTAATCTTATAAGCAATCTTATAATTAAAGAAGGCTTTTGAGCATTAACAGAGGGTGGGATGTGGTAGAAGGAAATGGTCAGATATGTGCCTTAGGAAGATTATTTTGGCACCTATGGAGTAAATAGATTGGTGAGAAACTGGTAGGATGTTATAAAAATAGTCTAGACAAGTGGTAGTACAGTCTTTAACTTGGGTAGGGATGATTTGAATGGAAAAAAATGATAAGAGATATACTGTAGGGGTAGAATTAAAACTGGACAGTTGATTAAATATTTGAGGTTGAGGGTGAGAAAAGAGCCAAAGTTGGCTCTAAGACTATGAAACTAATGGAGTAGAAGTTTGATGTTACATTCTATTGAAATAGCAGACTTTGGAGGCTAATTCATTTGTTAGCAATTAATAGTAATGCTCAGTGTAGAACTAGATCTTATTCAGGTGTTAAACAAGCTTTGGCTGCTGTTAAGAAGTTAAGACTACTTTTTTTTCTCAAGTCTCAGATTTATGCTAGCCATCATGCCAAATTTGCTTTTTCCTTTTAAGGATTAATTTGAGGGAAACCTCCAGGGTTTCTGTCTTCCTTGTCTTATCAGCCCCTCTTGCTTCTTCCTTGCTATATGGATACTCACTTGCCTCAAAGAAGATATCATTCTCTTTGTTTTCTCCCTCAAAACAACTCATTCCAACCAAAAACCTCTGCTCCAGAATATCCCAGCCTTTCAATTTTATGCTTGTGCTTTAAGATTCTGGACCAGTGGGGGGAGGGGGGGAAAGGTAAAAGTTTAGTGAGAGAACACACCCTGGTACTTTTATACCATGGGAAACTATAGAAAATGCTATATAATTATGTAATTAATTATAGACTTGTAGTTAAAAAGACTTTGATTCAAATTATCTGTCAGAAAATTGTGTATGAAACTGGACAAAACCCTTAAAGTTTAAGAACTTTGGTTTACTTATCTATAAAATAGAGAATAGGAATAGCTATAATAGCTACATCATAGGGTTAGTTGATCAAATGAAGTAATGCATATCAAGCATTTTTATAAACCTAAAGAGCTATACAAATGTGTGCTGGGATTTTCTTTTTTTTGGTCTAGATTTTAAAAGTTCAACTATGTAAAGAACTCCCAGTGTCAAAACTTCATCTACTAATGCAGATTGGAACTCATTTGTAACCAAAATTCATAATACTTCTGAGGGGTACTGAGAGGTTAATTAATGACTTGCCCAGGGGTCATATAGAAAGTTATGTATCAGAGACTGGAGTTGTTAATCCATTAATTATTTTCCTAACTTGATATATTCAGTATGTTGGAGGTTTAGCTGTAATACCAGCACCTTCTTAAGTTCAGGTTCTGTGACAGGACAAAATGAAGCATTCATAAATCATTGAATATTTAACAAAGGAGGGTTATTTTACTCTAACAAAGCAATAATATGCAATAAGGATACAGAGGTCCTTAACTTCTTGGATGTAGCTACCAGATCTCTATCTGAAAAAGCTTGTCAACAGGCCATTGGGTATGGCAACTCTCATGGTCTTAGGTACCCACCAAGTCCTAGTGTCAAGGACTTTTTATGTACATAGATGACCAGGAAAGTGCATGAGGGAAGATAAGCCAATCAGGCTCTGGGGACAACTTTGCTGTCTTTTAAGATTCCTCATGTTGTGGTTATGTGAGAAGAAGACAAGTATGTATACTATGGTCCTAACTAACATTAAGTCAAAGGTATTTTCACATGCACCCTCTTGCCCTTCATTCAGGAAGAAAATGAAGTTAGCCAGGTAGAATTAAGTATGGCACTGGAGAACTGCCAAAAATTAGAGAGGAAATTGAAGAACAATAGGCAAAAGAAGCAAATTAATGCAGATCCCAAGTGAACAGGGCGGGGTAGTCTAGTAAAGGCTTACTTAGTGGAGTGGATGAAAGGATCTAAGAAATGGTTAGCCACTCCTCTATAAGAATTATCAGGAGTAGCTGGGTGGTACAGTAGATAAAGCACAGGCCCTGGATTCAGGAAGACCTGAGTTCAAATCTGGTCTTAAACACTTGACACTGACTATCTGTGTAACCCTGGGCAAGTCACTTAACCCTCATTGCCCTTTAAAAAAACAACAAAAAGAATTCAATTATCTATGCCGTCACTCCAGGTAGTCTTATTAACAAATTGAAGGGCTATGAGATGGATAATGATATGATAAAGTGAATTTAGAACTCATTGTATGACTGAACCAAAGGGTAGTTATTAAAAAAAAGAGAGGTCTCTGAAAAAGTGTCACAAGGTTCCATCATTGACCCTGTGCTGCTAAACATTTTAATCAATCTCTTTAGATAAAGATATTATCAAACCTATGAAAAACAAGTAAATCCTTTCAGGAGGGATTACCAATGCATTAAACATCATATCTGGAATTTTAAAAGTGCAAAAAATGCAACGAAGTGATGAAATAATGAGCATGGCAAATGTCAATTGAAGCTGTTGAGCTAAATGAACTCAGAGGTACCTTCCAGCTTTAGTTCCCTGATCCTGTTATTCTATGAAGCTGAAATCCAATAGCAATAAATATTAAATTCTGTACTTGGATTCAGTAAAAATCAACTGCACAAGTTCAGACTATAGGAAACACACTAGACAATAAAACAAGAGAGCATTGAGGAAGTAAAGCATTTTCTTATTCTTCAGAATCAGCATTAAGGATGAAGATATATTGATTTTTCATTCTTTTTTTCCATTTTGTTTTGTTTCTTACTTTCCTAGAATTGCAAAAGCATTATTTTTTACTATTGATCATTATGAAATTGAGAAAACATGGAGGAATATTAATGTTGACAAATGCCTGTTCTCCTATTTCCCCAAACTAGAAGCTTTAAGCTGCTATCACACTCAAACCAGTCCAGAACAACCAAGGAGAATAGTTCACCACTTTAGCATTACCTCTCCAAAATTCTAACTGTAACCTTGAAAATGGCTAATTCAACTGGGTCATCCATTAATTAAACTGCTACCTTAGCACATCTCATCAATTGTCAATTGCAAACCCCTCTAACCTAGTTCCCAATGTTGAACTTCATAAATCTCTATTATTTCAAATTACCATTTTGGCATAGAACTCTTTCATCTGCTATCATCTCCTGTGTAACTTAGAAAGAGCACATTGTACTTTATATCAGAAACTTTGGCTTGAATACCACTTACAAGTTGAGTGACTTTGAACAAGTTGCTAACTTCTCTGAGGATTACTATACTTATACCTTCACCTTACAAACTGGTTATGAGGAAAATACTTTGTAAACCACAAAATTATATAGTCTAATGCCTCTCATAGTCCCAAGTAGGTAACCCTGAGTTCTTGAAGTTTATGCCTACAGAAAACAAACTCTGGGAGGTACTTGTCAGCTAGAAAGGATATGGATATATGCTGACAACAAACTGAATTTGCAGTGTATGAAATAGTTCAGCTAAATAGAGAGAGGCACATCACCAGTAGGCTGGCCCCTAGGTTATGAATTCATGGGAATTCATATAAATGTGAACTACTAACACTAATCAAGAAATTTGAGGTCTTTAGGATACCTTCATACAGTTGTTTGACTTTGGTATGCATTTTACATCCTCTTCCATGATACCACCCATTCACCTAGCCATACTTATTTATCATTTAGCAAACATTCACTCATCTATTTAGTAAGCATTTAATAAGTGCCTGCTACAAGAGGAAAAATAAAACCGTACTAGTCATTCCCTCATTGAGAAATCAAGCAATTTGATACAGGTTATACATGTATAATCAACTAAAACAGTTTCATATAAGTCTTGGTATGAAAGAACCCCCCACACACACCCAATAAAATAGTTTCTTTAAGAAGTATGATTTTATCTACACTCGGACTCCCTCTGTTCTTTCTCTGGAAGTGCATAGCATTTGTCATCATGAGTCCAGAATTATCTAAGACCATTGCATAATAGCTAAGTCACTCACAGTTGATCATTGTGCAATATTGTTCTTATTGGGTCCAATGCTTTTCTAAGTATAACTTTTATAGACATAAGTCAACAAAATCAAAATTAACAAAGGAAATATAAACAAAATATATAAGACTAAATGAATTCTAAGTAATGGTGCTCTGAATAATGAGTGTGGAAAGCACAAATGATAAAAACAATAAATGTGCTAAATATAATAACAATGAGACAGCATATTAAAACTTAGAGGACAGACCTAAAGGCATCCTCACAGAGAAATGTATATATCTGAAAACTTGTATGAACAAAACCCAAAAAAGATATAAGCATGTAATTTTAATACTAAAAATTCATATAAAATACAAAGTAAGAAATCTTTAAAATTAGAAGTGAAATATAGAAACTTAAACTTATTTTAAAATATCACTATCTAACTTAATCAAGAAAAATAGTGGACAAAAAAGCAAGGTGAATTTATTAAAAAACAAACCAAAAAATTGAAAGAAAATTTTACATAATTATATAACTGTGAAACTAAGAATTAAAAGTAAATTAGTAAGGGTCTACAAGAATATAAAATACACAGTCTAAAGAATAAGAAATGGATATTTTTAAAGTACCCAATCTCAAAAAAATAAACTGAGCAAGCCATAAAAGAATAGTTGGCCTCTTAACAATCTTTTGGCTTCTTAACAACCATTACTGGGGGTGGAGCCAAGATGGCAGAGGAAAGGCATTAAGCACTCAGATCTCCTAACATAATTACTCTAAAAAAACTACAAACACAGCCATAAGACAACCCCTGGAGCAGCAGAACCCACAAAAAGATGGGCTGAGATTATTTTCCAGGCAAAGATGGCTTAGAAGTTCAGCAGGAGGGGGCTCATACCTTGAAAGTGCCTTCTGTCTCCATCCTCTAATTATAGGGCTACTCCAAAAACTTTCACTTAAGGAGGGTGTCCAGGCCAGCCTTTTCTCATCAGATTGCATTCCTCTGTAGTTCTCCATCATGCTTCCACCTCCCGCCAAGAATCTTTGCCCCAGCCCCCTTTTCAGCTCCCTGTGGTGTATTATTATCTTTTTCCATTAGAATATAACCTCTTTGTGGGCAGGGACTATTTTTCTCTTCTGCTTCTATTTGTATTCCACATGCTTAGCACAGTGCCTTTCAGGTATTAAGCACTTAATCAATATTTGTTCATTTCCAATAAATAAATAAATAAATAGCCAAGTGGGCAACTAGGTAGCACAGTGGATAAAGCACTAGCTCTGGATTCAGGAGGACCTGAGTTCAAATCCAGCCTCAGACACTTGAGCTATGTGACCCCAGCCAAGTCAATTCACCCTCATCGCCGCACAAAAAAAAAATATGGATAACCAAAGAATTCTATCACTAACCATCAAACAACAGTAGAAAGACCTCTAGCAAATTCCTTTTATTAGAGAAATTTGAAGTCGGGAATGCGTTTTCTTTTCAATTTATCCCTAGCAATTAGTATAGTGTCCATCACAAGGTAAATGCTTAGTTAATGCTTATTGATTCACTGATACTCAAACCAATGAACAGCAAAGTAAAGAACAATAGCCATAAACTTATCTCACTTATGATAGACTGTCTCACTGATACAAGAATACTGGCTATAGAAATCTATTCAGAAAATAATTCACTACTGTCAAGTTGAAACCATACTGGTGATTGATGTAAGGATGTTCTAATGTCAAATGATAATTATTTATTAAATATGTATACTATGCATAACATTGGGTATGGGAAGACAAAAGAGAAAAGAACAACTGATGTCAAGGAGCTAACATTTAATTGGCAAGATAACATATACAATATGTGCAGAATAATTACAAGATTATTAGGGAGAGAACATTAGTAGTATCAGGAAAAACTATATTTACAAGGTATACTATAGCTTGAAGAAAGTGAGGGATTCAAGATATAGATGGAACACATTTTAGAAATAGAAGATGGGGGCAGCTAGATGGCGCAGTGGATAGAGCACCAGCCCTGGAGTCAGGAGTACCTGAGTTCAAATCCGGCCTCAGACACTTAACACTTACTAGCTGTGTGACCATGGGCAAGTCACTTAACCCCAATTGCCTCACTAAAAAAAAAAAAAAGAAGAAAGAAATAGAAGATGCCTGATACAGAGGTATTGAGATGAGAAATGGAGTACTATGTGAGAGAAAAAGAAAGGCCTGTGTGTCTATATTACAGATTTTAGGGAGAGGAGTAATGTGTAATGAGGCTGGAAAGAAAAATTGGGATCAGATTGTAAAAGGCTTTTACAGTCAAATTTATGAGTAGATATTTTAACCTAGAAGAAGAAATAGGAAATCAATAGAAAACAATTAGTGCAATTAAAGATAAAAAATTAAGACCCATGATTATTTTAAAGGAAGCAGAAAAAAAGACTTTGATATAACATAGCACTTATTCATGGTCAAAAACATAAAAAAGCATATTTTTTAAATCCAGAGATGCCATTATTTCTTATGAAGGAACACTAGAAGTTTCCCTAATACAAACAGGGGTAAAGTATGTATGCTCCCTCCACTACTATTTGACACAGTCCTGTAGATGCTAGCTATAGCAATAAAACAAGAACCAAATTAAAATGTATAAACACTGGCAAAAAACAAAACACAACAAAACAAAACACACACACAAATGAAATAATTGTGTACATAGAATCCTAGAGAGTCACCAAAGTTATTAAATGAGACAGTTATTAGATACAGTTAAATAGCTGTATATAAAATATAGTCACCAAAATATTGATATTTATAGATAGCACTACCAAAAAGGAGGGGAAATGACAAGAGAAACTGCAATGAAAATACATTAAAATGCTTAAATGTTTTAGAGTGCCCTACAAAAATCCACTTGCAATTTATATAAATAAAACTATAAAACAGTATAGAAACAAAGACAAGAGCATAGATATTCATTGCTTAAGGATGAAGAAGGCTAATAAAATTAAAATAACAACATCATTTAAATTCATTTATTTATTTAGTGTTATGCCTCTCAGTTAATTAGAAGGATACTTTATGGGGGGGCAGAGCCAAGATGGCGGAGAGGAAGCAGCAAGCTGCCTGAGCTCTCCTTCTGTTCCCTCAAAACGAACATTAAATCAAGCCTCTGGACGGATTCTGAAACTACAGAACCTGCAAAGAGACAGAGAGACACAGTCCTCCAACCAGAGATAATTTAGAAGACTTCAGGAAAAGGTCGTTCTGACTCAGGCAAAAGGGAGGCCCAGTGCAGGGCAGCAACCCAGCGCCGAGGGGGTCAGGGCAAGTCAGCAGGAGCTGCGAGCCACAGCCGAACAACTGAGGCTCCCGGAAACTGGTTCAAAAATCTGGTGGCCAAGAAGGACAGTGGAAAAACCTACCTGCACCGGCCGAGAGGGCCACGAACGGCGGGATCAGACGCCGGGGTCTGGCGCCTGGCTGGCAGAGCACAATCAGACAGGAAGTGCAGGGCGGGGCATCTCCACAAACCATAAAGGCCTCAGAGTAAAAGCCCGGTCACACAGCACCTATACACCTGCACAAGAAGCCCAAAACAGGGACCCTGGTGCCCCCAGAGCAGACCTCAACTTAAAGAATAAATAAATAAGCTGCAATAATGAGTAAGAAGCAAAAAAGAGTCCTCTCCATTGAGAGCTTCTGTATCAATAGGGAAGAAACCAACACAAACTCAGATGAGGACAATAGCCTCAAATTGTCTACATCTGAAGCCTCACAAGGGAAGGTGAATTGGTCCCAAGAACAAAAAGCCTTCCTGGAAGAGCTCAAAAAGGATTTTAAAAATCAATTGCAAGAGGTGGAAGAAAAAATGGGGAGAGAAATGAAAGCAAAACAAAAAAGCTATGAAAAAAGAATCAGCAGCTTGGAAAAGGAAGCTGAAGAAAACAAAGCCTTAAAAAATTCATTTGGCCAAATGGAAAAAAAGCTGCATAATCTCACTGAAGAAAACAATACCTTAAAAAATTCACTTAGCCAAATGGAAAAAAAGGTGCATAATCTCACTGAAGAAAACAATGCCTTAAAAATTAAAGTGGGACAGTTGGAAGATAAGGAATCCATGAGACACCAAGAATCAGTCAAGCAGAATAAAAAAAATGAAAAAATAGAAGAAAATGTGAAATACCTCATTGGAAAGACAACTGATCTGGAAAACAGATCGAGGAGAGACAATTTGAGAATCATTGGACTGCCTGAAAGCCATGACCAGAAAAAGAATCTAGACACCATATTCCAGGAAATTATTAAGGAGAACTGCCCTGATATCATAGAATCAGAGGATAAAATCATCATTGAAAGAATCCACCGATCACCTCCTGAAAGAGACCCCAAAAGGAAAACTCCAAGGAATATTGTAGCCAAATTCCAGAATTATCAGGTGAAGGAGAAAATACTCCAAGCAGCCAGAAAGAAGCAATTTAAATATCATGGAGCCACAGTCAGGATTGCTCAGGACCTGGCAGCTTCAACATTAAAGGACCGCAAGGCTTGGAATATGATATTCCGGAAGGCAAAGGAGCTTGGATTGCAGCCGAGAATCTAATACCCAGCAAAAATGTGCATTTTCTTTCAGGGGAAAAGATGGACATTTAATGACATTGGCGACTTTCAATCTTTCCTGGTGAAAAGACCAGAACTGAATAGTTCTACAAGACTCAAGAGAAGTTTAAAAAGGTAAACAGAGGGGAAAAAAAAGTTACCCTATTAGGTTAAACTGTTTATATCCCTACACAGGAATATAATACTCATAACTCTTAAGAATTGTAAATGTATTTGGGCAGAGAGAAGGACTTTATATAGAGGGTATAAATATAAATTGTCTTTAATGTGATGATACAAAAGAATTAAGGGGATAAAAAGGGAGTCTATGGGGAGGAGAGGAAAGGGGAGGTGGAATGGGATGAATTATATCATATGAAGAGGTGGAAAAAAAACCTATTACAATAGAGGGAAAGAAAGGAGGGGGGAACATGGTTTCAACCCTATTCTCATTAGATTTGACTCAAAGAGGGAATAACATATACGTTCATTGGGATAAAGAAACTTAACTCATTCTTTAGGGAAACAAAAGGGGAAGGGAAAGGGGGGGACTGATAGAAGGGAGGACAAAAGCAAGGGAGAAAAGGGTAAAGAAAAGAGAGGGGGGTGATAAAAAGGGAGGGCAGATCGGGGGAGGCAGGGGTAAGAAGTAAAACGTCGGTGAGGAGGAATAGGGTGAAAGAAGGGGGGAAAAGTACAAAGGGGGTAAATAGAATGGAGGGGAATAGACAGTCAGTAATAATAACTGTGAATGTGAATGGGATGAACTCTGCTATAAAACGGAAGCGAATTGCAGAGTGGATTAAAAACCAGAACCCTACAATATGCTGTTTATAAGAAACACATTTGAAGCAGAGAGATACACACAGAGTAAAGGTAAAAGGCTGGAGAAGAATATATTATGCTTCAGCTAAAGTAAAAAAGGCAGGGGTAGCAATCCTTATCTCAGACAAAGTGCAGGCAAAAATAGATCTCATTAAAAGAGATAAGGAAGGAAATTACATCTTACTTAAAGGTACTATAGATAATGAAGTAATATAAATATTGAATATGTATGGGCCAAGTGGTATAGCATCCAAGTTCTTAGAGGAGAAGTTAAATGAGTTACAAGAGGAATTAGATAGTAATACTATACTAGTGGGGGATCTGAATCTCCCCCTCTCAGAATTAGATAAATCTAGCCAAAAAATAAATAAGAAAGAAGTGAAAGAGGTGAATAGATTACTAGAAAAGTTAGACATGATAGATGTCTGGAGAAAATTGAATGGGGATAGAAAGGAATATACCTTTTTCTCAGCAGTACATGGCACATTTTCAAAAATTGACCATGTATTAGGGCACAAAAATATCATAGTCAAATGTAGAAAGGCAGAAATAGTAAATGCATCCTTCTCAGATCATGATGCAATAAAAATTACATGTAAGAAAGAGCCAGGGAAAAGTAGAATGAAAATCAATTGGAAACTAAATAATTTCATTCTAAAGAATGAATGGGCCAAACAAGAAATCATAGAAATAATCAATAACTTTATCCAAGAGAATGACAATAATGAGACAACATACCAAAATCTATGGGATGCAGCCAAAGCAGTGCTTAGGGGAAAATTTATAGCTCTAAATGCTTACATGAATAAGAAAGAAAAAGAGGAGATTAATGAATTGGGCATGCAACTTAAAAAGCTAGAAAAAGAACAAATTAGAAATCCCCAATTAGACACTAAATTAGAGATCCTGAAAATTATAGGAGAAATTAATAAGATTGAAAGCAAAAAAACTATAGAATTAATCAATAAAACTAAGAGCTGGTTTTATGAAAAAACCAATAAAATAGATAAAATATTGGTTAATTTGATTAAAAAAAAGAAAGAAGAAAACCAAATTACCAGTATCAAAAATGAAAAGGGTGATGTTACCACCAATGAAGTGGAAATTAAAGCAATAATTAGGAAATATTTTGCCCAACTGTATGCCAATAAATTTGACAATCTAAATGAAATGGATGAATATTTACAAAGATACAAACTGCCCAGGTTAACTGAAGAGGAAATAAAATCCTTAAATAAACCCATATTAGAAAAAGAAATTGAACAAGCTATTAATGAACTCCCTAAGAAAAAATCCCCAGGGCCAGATGGGTTTACGGGTGAATTTTACCAAACATTTAAAGAATAATTAATTCCAATATTATACAAATTGTTTGGAAAAATAGGTGAAGAAGGAGTTCTACCAAATTCATTTTATGACACAAATATGGTGGTGATACCAAAACCAGGCAAAGCAAAAACAGAGAAAGAAAATTATAGACCAATTTCCCTAATGAATATTGATGCTAAAATCTTAAATAAGATATTAGCAAGGAGATTACAGCAAGTGATCACCAGGATAATACACTATGACCAGGTGGGATTTATACCAGGAATGCAGGGCTGGTTCAACATTAGGAAAACTATTAACATAATTAACCACATCAATAAGAAAACCAACCAAAATCATATGATTATCTCAATAGATGCAGAGAAAGCTTTTGACAAAGTACAACACCCATTCCTAATAAAAACACTAGAGAGTTTAGGAATAGGGGGAGCTTTCCTTAGAATAATAAACAGTATCTACCTAAAGCCATCAGCAAGTATTATATGCAATGGAGATAAATTAGAGGCCTTCCCAATAAGATCAGGGGTGAAACAGGGATGTCCATTATCAGCCCTATTATTTAATATTGTTCTAGAAATGTTAGCTTTAGCAATCAGAGAAGAGAAAGGAATTAAAGGAATTAGAATAGGCAAGGAGGAAACAAAACTATCACTCTTTGCAGATGATATGATGGTATACTTAAGGAATCCTCGAGAATCAAGTCAAAAATTACTTGAAACAATTAACAACTTTAGCAAAGTAGCAGGATATAAAATAAATCCACATAAATCATCAGCATTTCTATACATGACCAACAAAGTCCAGCAGCAAGAGATAGAAAGAGAAATTCCATTTAAAGTAACGGTAGATAATATAAAATACTTGGGAGTCTACTTGCCAAGACAAACCCAGGAACTCTATGAACACAACTACCAAACACTCTTCACACAAATCAAATCAGATCTAAATAATTGGAAAGATATCAATTGCTCATGAATAGGCAGAGCTAATATAGTAAAAATGACAATACTGCCTAAATTAATTTACTTATTCAGTGCCATACCAATCAGACTACCTAAAAATTATTTTATACAGCTAGAAAAAATAATAACAAAATTCATCTGGAAAAACAAAAAATCAAGAATATCCAGGGAAATAATGAAAAAAAATTCACAGGAAGGTGGGTTAGCGGTACCAAACCTGGAGCTTTACTATAAAGCGGCAGTCATCAAAACTATCTGGTACTGGCTAAAAAATAGAGTGGTAGATCAATGGAATAGGCTAGGCTCAGGAAATGCAGTAGTAAATGACACTAGTAATGTAGTGTTTGATAAACCCAAAGACTCCAGCTTCTGGGATAGGAACTCAGTATTTGACAAAAACTGCTGGGAAAAGTGGAAGATAGTATGGCAGAAATTAGGCATAGACCAACATCTTACACCTTATACTAAAATAAGGTCAAAATGGATACATGATTTAGACATAAGAGGTGATACCATAGGTAAATTAGGAGAGAAAGGAATAGTCTACCTATCAGATCTTTGGAAAGGAAAACAGTTTTTGACCAAACAAGAGATAGAGTATATTATAAAATGCAAAATGGATGATTTTGATTATATTAAATTAAAAAAATTTTGTACAAACAGAAGCAATGCATCCAAAATTAGAAGGGAGGCAGAAAGCTGGGAAACAATTTTTGAGGCCAGTGCTTCTGATAAAGGCCTCATCTCTAAAATATATAGGGAATTAAATCAAATTTATAAGAATCCAAGTCATTCCCCAATTGAGAAATGGTCAAAGGATATGAACAGGCAGTTTTCTGATGAAGAAACCAAAGCTATCTATTCCCATATGAAAAAATGCTCTAAATCTCTAATGATTAGAGAGATGCAAATTAAAACAACTCTGAGGTACCACCTGACACCTATCAGATTGGCTAAAATGACAAAAAAGGAAGATAATAAATGTTGGAGAGGCTGTGGGAAAATTGGAACACTAATGCATTGTTGGTGGAGCTGTGAGCTGATCCAGCCATTCTGGAGAGCAATTTGGAATTATGCCCAAAGGGCGATAAAGCTGTGCATACCCTTTGACCCAGCAATCCCACTTTTAGGTCTTTTGCCCAAAGAAATCATGGAAGGGGGAAAGGGACCCACATGTACAAAAATATTTATAGCTGCTCTTTACGTGGTAGCAAGGAATTGGAAGTTGAGGGGGTGCCCATCAATTGGGGAATGGCTGGACAAGTTGTGGTATATGAATACAATGGAATACTATTTTGCTGTAAGAAATGATGAGCAGGAAGAGTTCAGAGAAACCTGGAGGGTCTTACGTGAGCTGATGATGAGTGAGATGAGCAGAACCAGAAGAACATTGTACACAGTATCATCAACATTGAGTGTTGACCTACTGTGATGGACTATATTCTTCTCACCAATGCAATGGTACAGAAGAGTTCCAGGGAACTCATGATAGAAGAGGATCTCCAAATCCAAGAAAATAAAAAGAAAGAAAGAACTGTGGAGTATAGATGCTGATTGAACCATATTATTTCTTTTGTTTTGGGTGCTGTTTTTTTTTTTCTTTCTATTTTGAGGTTTTGCATCACTGCTCTGATTCTTTCTCTTGTAACAGGATTAATGCAGAAATAGGATTCTTGTTATTATGTGTATATATATATGTGTGTGTGTGTATATATATCTATATGTATATGTATAGAGATATATAGATATAACCTATATCAGATTACCTGCTGTCTAGGGGAGGGGGGAGGGAGGGGTGGGGGGGAGAAAAATCTGAAATTGTAAAGCATGTATAAACAAAAGTTGAGAACTATCTTTACATGTAATGGAAAAAATAAAATACCTCATACATTAAAAAAAAAAGAAATGAAGAACTGTGGAGTATAGATGCTGATTGAACCATATTATTTCTTTTGTTTTGGGTGCTGTTGTTTTTTTTTTCTATTTTGAGGTTTTGCATCACTGCTCTGATTCTTTCTCTTGTAACAGGATTAATGCAGAAATAGGATTAATGTTATTATGTGTATATATATATATATATATATCTACATGTATATATAGAGAGATATATAGATATAACCTATATCAGATTACCTGCTGTCTAGGGGAGGGGGGAGGGAGGGGAGGGAGGGAGAAAAATCTGAAATTGTAAAGCATGTATAAACAAAAGTTGAGAACTATCTTTACATGTAACGGAAAAAATAAAATACCTCATACATTAAAAAAAAAAAAAGGATACTTTATACAACTCTATAGTATAATAACAGGAGAAATAGGTTTAAAATCCCTAGGGAAATAACAAAATAAAACAAAAAAAACCCCAACATAAACAAAAAGAGCATTGCAATACCAGATATCAAATTGCATCATGAAGCAGTAGTGATCACTCATTTGATAGATGATTTCTATTTACTTTATGCATTTTAAAGTTGTTTTGAGTAGGATTTCTTTTTCTATCTCTTTCTGCTACTCTTTTTACAGCAATATACAGAAAGGTTATTAATGTTTCTGGCCTTATTTTACATTCCCGACTTACTACAAAACACACACACACACACACACAGAAACAACCAGAAATAAAGGAAGACAAGCAATTGGAGAGATAGTACTTGCCTATGGTTTGGTCATGCCAATATAATAAAATAGTAATATTACCTAAAATCTTTTAAATATTTAAAGCCATACCAATTGTACTGTCAAGGGTTTTTAAAATAGGTACAGATAAAAGAATAATACAATTTATCAAAAAGAATAAAATGTCAAGAATCTCAAGGTAAAGAAGTAGAAAAGCAGGAATGAAGGGGACTTAGCACTACCAGATGTCAACCCATACTGTGATGAATCATTAACACTATTTGTTTTTGTTGTTGTTGTTGTTGGGGTTTTGGGGGGGTTTTTTGGGTTTTTTTGGTTTTTTTTTTTAAGTGAGACAATTGGGGTTAAGTGACTTGCCCAGGGTCACACAGCTAGTAAGTGTTAAGTGTCTGAGGCCGGATTTGAACTCAGGTACTCCTGACTCCAGGGCCAGTGCTCTATCCACTGCACTACCTAGCTGCCCCTAACACTATTTGTTTTTGATTAAAAAATAAATTATTGATCAATGAAATTGATCTGGTAAAATCTAGAAACAATTGAACATAGTACTGTAATATTCAATAAACTTGGTGATACCAACTACTGAGGACAGAATTCTCTCTATATATTTATCTGTATTAAGAATATGATAAATGAAAGAAAAAGAATATGATAAATGCTTCCTATTGGTTATCCTTGATACCTACCAACATTTATAAAAATATTTCTAAGGTCCCTTAGAAATAAAATGCTTCATTTATAAATTGGTTATGTCAATTATATAAATATAATAACACATAGTGATAACTATAACTCATCAACAATAACATCTATCAATGACAAAAAAGCAATAGATTTTATATATTGACACTTTAGCTCATGTTCTCAATAAATAATGAGAGGGACGAACACAATAAATATAGTACTGGACTTGGAATTAACAATGTCTGGGTCCAAATCCTTCTTTTGGTACTTAACAGAGCAGTATGGCAATGGGCAAGTAATTTAATCTGAGTCTCAATTTGTTCATCTGGAAAATGGGGAATTATACTACTAAACGGGATAATATATGTAAAGTATTTTACCAACTTTCAAGTACAATATAAATGACTATTATTATTATCATTATTATTACTATTAGAACATCCAAGTTTTTTTCTGTTTTTTTTTAATCATAGATTTTAGGGTTTTTTCCTTGCTCTTTCTTTCCAAGAAGTGATTTTTATTTTCTAAAAGTTTCTTTTAAAAATAATAGCCATTATTTTCATAAATAGTCTGTTTTTCAGAGAAGATAAGGTACAAAGATTTTGTGGGTCAGGGATTGGAGGTTTTGCTTCAAAAAGAGTAATCAGTGAGAATTGTTGCATCAAGAGCTTATACTATATATGTCAACATATGTTTAAACTTTATAAAGTATGATGAGAGAGGTGTTAGATTCCCCTCTTATACTTACTCTAATTTTAAATACAACAGCCACCTTTCCCAACTGAATTTCAGCTGAGAATTTATTGGGTCACACTCACCCATTTCTACTAATGTGCAACAGTGTCAGTGCTGACAGAAGAAAAAAACAACAACCTCAGTCTTCCAGTTCCATGCCAGCTCAGTTCCTTGGGGAGAAGCAATGCTGCTGCCAGTGGCATCCAAACAACCTGGCAGAGCTTCAGTGTTTATATCAGAATGATAGGTAAGCAAAAAGGGATAAGAGATTTATCGTGGGTCTGACCAAAGCCCATCCCAACCTGGAATGTGGTTCAGGAAATATGTTAAAGACAGAAATAAATAAGTTGAGCTTTCCCCCATTTGAAAGAGAGTGAATAAAGAAAAGCCACATGTTCATCTTAGACACTATGATTATTTGTGCTGTTAAAAAAAAATATATATATTAGGCATCATTATGGAACCATTCTCCAACTTTAGACTTCTCTCAAAGGGTGAATGCAGACAGCTTTGTCAGGGCTATACAAGGCAAATTAAAAAAAAAAAAAGAGTATTTAATGAACCAGAACACCTTGGTTCACAACATCATGAGATTTGGTTCAGCACCCATCTGTATGTTCTTCCATGTACAATCTTTTCTCTCTTTCTCCTTCTACCCATCAGACCTAAAATACATTTGGAGAAATACCAAAAGGAACAATAAAATAGCCTTCAAAAGCCACATTTTTTTTTATTTTAAAGGTTAGTGGGAACTTTGGACATATCAAAATTTAGCAAGCAATCATAGCAGCTTATTGACAACATGCCCAAAGATTTTTTATTTATGTTTTTGTTTGTATTATAACTCTGCCATGATGAAAACGGGAACACAGAACAGATATAAAAATGGGGCCCTGACTTTTTCCCCATGTCTGACTTAAAACTATAGTTATATTATTAAATATGACTGCGTCCACACTAATGTGACCAGACCTTAAGCTTCTTGAGGGTAGAAACTATCTTATGCTAAGTAGGTATCCTTAGCATCCTATGCATGATAGTTTAATGATTAGAGAATCATCAGCATCAGGTTTCAAGTAAATCCTGCCTCTGACACATACAAATTATGTCAACCTGGGCAAGTCACTTAAACTCTCAGTATCACGGGCAACTTTCTTTTCTTTCTTTTTTTGGGGGGGGTGGGGGGGGAACAGAGCAATGAGGGTTAAGTGAATTGTCCAGGGTCATACAGCTAGTTACGTGTCTAGTATCTGAGGACGGATTTGAACTCAGGTTCAAATGCTTTATTCACTGAGCCATCTAGCTGCCCCTCAAGGCAACTTTCTAATTCTAAAGTTTGCAAAACAGATGCTAATCTCCATTGGTAGGAGATTCCTTAGCAATTCCCTATATCAACCCTGCCCCCCACATCACAGGTCAGTCCCCACCCCCATCCCTGTATGATATAAAACAATGTAAAACAATGTGCTCATTAAGTAATTGTTAGTTTCATTTCTGATATGCCAGTACAAGGGAGTGAACATAGGGAATAGGGAATGTTCACCAGAGGAATTAGAATGACTAGATTTGGAATGAGAAGAATTGGAGAGAGGTGAGGGACCAGACCAAGAAAAGTGGGTGGGGGAGTGGGACAATGGACCAATCTATCAAGAGTAGCAGATGGAGTCAGTAATTAAATTTAAAAATAAGAATAATATACACAAGGGAAAGGAATGATAAAGGAAAGAGCAGAGAGGTATGAGAGAGACCTTCAGAAAGTGTAACTACTATTGGAGGAGATTTCAGAAGAAAGAATCCAGAATTGTTTTATTATAATGGAGGACATTTGCTTTCCTTAGTCTATACACATAATGATTTAGTTGGATTAGTTCTCTTTTGTCATTTTAAAATTTGAATTTCTTTTAAACATGATCTTTTTTTTTTGGTATGAATTTTATTAACCCAACTAGCTATTATTTTTTTCTTATTTTTCAATCAGTTTGTTGAACTTAGTATAAAACACAGCCTCTTATTAATCACCATAAGCCAACATGCATTTTGCTACTAAATTGTAGTGTTGTTAAAAATGGCTTCTTCATCACGCTATTTGACAAAATTAAAAATAGTCACTTAAAACACAGAGCCAAATTCCCAGGTGAACCTTTTGCGTGTCTAGCTTCACAAGTAATCTCCTTCTTTCATAAGGACAGAGATTAGGGAAGGGCTTGGTCAAGGGGCAGCAGAGGGCACTCCAGGCCAGATCAGGTTAAGTTGTGGTCACTTTATCTCTTGTTGTTGACGCAAAGCTCTGAGGCCATGGCCCAGGGTTTTCCTGCAGAATGTGTTTACAAGCAGGTCAAGGACTTGTAGACAGATAACCATTAGCAAAACAACTTTTCTATTGACAAAAGAGCAAAGAAAGGTGTGTTTGCCGATGAATTATCTCAGACTTCCTTAAAAAAAAAAAAGAAAGAAAGAAAAAGAAGAGGAAGAAGTCAAACTGAAACACTAAATCCTAGCTGTATGTCCATTGGGGCATTTATTTTGGCCAAAAAGATGAACTTCTCCCTTCTCAGAATCACAAATAGGTTGGATAGTTATGCTATACTACATTGATTACACACAAATCCTCACTGGAATTTACCAGTGGACAGCCAGTATTGGAAAAGTGCCCATTTCACTTTGGCTGAAGTGAAGGAGCCTTTCTATGCCAAACTTAGAAAAAATCTTGGCTAAAATGTTAAAATAGTCCTTAAGTACTTTTTAACACTGTCGCCAAGTGTAGGAAGAATCAAGTAGATCGGCAGAACTTGCTTAATCTTCCTACTCTGAGAATCTAACAGCAGTCTGTCTGATAGCTCTGTGGACTCTGAGTCCTGACCTTTGTTGTAAAGACATTTTGGAGCTGACCATAAATTTACAGAGGCTTAGGACAGAGGCTCAGAATCCCCAAAGTGTATATACACGAAGGAAGAAGAGGCGTGAAGTGAGCGAGCAAAGAAAATTAAATACAGCTATAAGAAGCAACATTAATAAGATGCTTAACTAACGAATGGGTTTAAAGCTTAGAAAACAGTAGCCTACTTTTCAACTCACTGTGACTGAACACTTGCATACAAGCAGTGGGGAAAAGACTGGCATAGTATGCTCAGTCTTATGCAAAAGAAGGGTACTCACATTTTCAATGAAGGAGAAAAAACCTGAAACCTGGGAATCTGCACATGGGGAAAATATGAGCTGTCTCGTTAGAAGTATAGTTCTCAATTAGTTTTCTTTTTATCCCCCTTTTTCTTTCTTGCTCTCAGCCCCCTTACACACACCCACACATACACACACAGCTCTTTGCACTTGTGAAGGGTCAGAAAGGTTCTTGTGGACTTCTCTCCATAGAAGTCCTGACAATGTGACATGTGCAGTCCCGACAATGACATGCCACTCAAAACCTCTCCCTTCAGATTGTCCCCCCCTTTTTAAGGAGACAGCCAACGTGAATGAAACACTTTTTTTCTCTTCCAGGGAAAGTCTGACTTGCCTTTTATTAACCAAGATACAAAGTGCTACTCACATGCCTAGGACAGTAGAATTCTTTATTCTCTTAACTAGCAATTTGTTTGACCCTCAGTAATAGTATGAAAACTCCACAGTGTTCCATCTTTTTTATTTATTTTATATTCCTATTATTCCATGAGCCATTCCTATAAAAACATTGTCATAAACCGTAAACTCTTCATATTAAAAGGACATTTTAAGAGGCTTCATTTTAACATGGTTCTGTCACTCAAAGTGGGAAACTTTCTGCCAGTTCCCTTCCAAGCTGTTAAAGATTAGCTTGATGTAGATAAGACTATTCCCCAAACTCATTATCTGCCTTCCAAATGCACCTTAAGGACTACTTAATAAAGTCAAGGTTATGTGAAGAGTATTTTACTGAAAACCAGTGAATGACTATTAATAAATCTGCATTACAGACTGGTTATTTTGTCTCTGTCTTTCATCTTAGGGATGGGTAATCCTTTTTGTTTTTTTGGTTTTTTTAACCATAAGCATGTATGGCTGTGTGTCATAGGGCACCAATGAATCTGTGATATCATTTGTAGGAAGGAGCAACAAAATACCATTCATGTAATTTACAATGCAAGCTATACATTCAAAAACATACCATATACACACAAATACCTGAAAGTGTATTGGGTTTCTAAACAACCCATCCACTCTCAGATGAAAACTTCACCCCTCTATCTCCACTCATGCAAGTATATTTTAAAACAATGGTCTATTATTGCTTAGAAGGAAATTCTGATTTACTCTCCTCCTAAGAAGTTGTGCTGGGCCTAAATATACCAAAGCTTACTGCCCCCATCTATTCTAGCCCTAGTATAATGAGGTTCAGTGGGTGGATGGGGGTAGGAAAAAACTTTAACATGAAGTAAAGTAATTAATAGTTGAGAATTTCTAATAACAGGGTGGACCTTCTTGCCACCCCACCCCACCCCACCCCTCTCTTCTGAACAAACAAACAAACAAAAACAAACCCAAAAGACTATTCAAGAAATCTGTCTTTAAATTGCATCCTCTTACCAAGCAAAGCCATATGCAATTCCTTTCAGGCTGGGTATGTGATCAAAGATCACTCTTTTTGAATATATTGTACCATATCTAAAACCTGATTACTTTTTTAAAAAATTAAATGGGAAATTCTGCAAAAGCTGATCTTCCTCTGTGATTACCATGCCTTTCTGGTTGAAGTTAAATTAAAAATAGAAGGCATGCGACTTGCTTATCTTGTAGTATTGATAATGCTGATTGCCACCAAAATCAGAATGTGCAGACATATAATCACCAAAATAACAGCATGTAAAGGATGAGACAAAAGAACATGTAACTAGAGAATGTACCACCTTGACTCCTATGAATTATACTAAAAGGCATAATCATGTTACTAGGATTGCAGCTCACTACCATCCCCAGTGTAGGATCATAAATGGGTTCACACTATAAAAATAATGATTTGTAAAATGGTCACTATTAGTCGTAAAATAATAGGACCAGGCAGCAATGAGGTCACAAGACCCTAGAAAGAGGAAAGAGGATCTGTTGTTTGACAAACTTAAAAAAAAATGGTGGGAACTATTGACAGTACTGCTTTCCTAAAAAGGGGTAGAAAATATTCAGAAAATAAAGGTGACTTTCTAACAGGGGATCAGAAATTTATGAAAAGCAGGAGACTCATCAAAGCAGAGCCAGTTATTATGGGGAATGTTAGTTAGCTAAAGTAGGTCATAGATTTAGAGCTGCTAGGGAGTTAATAGGTTATCTAGCCCAGTCCCTTATTTTACAGATGAAACCAAGGCACATAGCAATGAAGTGACTTGCCTAAGGTTTTGCAGGTAAGTGGCAGAGCCAGAATCTGAGTTCAAGTTTTTGGGATGCCAAATCTAGCACTCTTTCCCCTGAACCATTGGTTGTCAACTATTCTCTTTAAGTGGTAGTTTCAGATACTTACCATAAAGCATTTTAATCTTAATATCTATAATTAGATTCAAATCTGTCCTCAGACACTTGACACTTACTAGCTGTGTGACCTTGGGCAAGTCACTTAACCCTCATTGCCCCACAAAAAATAAAAAAACAAATTTAAAAAGTAAATAAATAAAAATCTATAATTAGAATGTCCTAGGCTAGTACCCATATGGTTAAAAATGGTGTGATTAAAGTTAAGATGAATACCAGCAAAGGCAACTTACTTCCATTTTTGTCTGTAGTTAGCCCTTTCTATCCACAATGGCATTCAGAAATCATCTGGTCATTTTGCAGTGGCCATTGTTTCTGAACAAAAAATGGACAACAGAGTTACTATTTAGAAAATAGTATTTTTTTCTAAATTTACTAAAATTATAAATTTTCACCACTATTTGGACAATAAATAATTTGGCATGTCTTATTAACAAATAATTAGTAACACATCACCTAACACAATTAATATAAGTTGAAAATACTAGACTTTGCATAATTAATAAAGACTAAAACCATAGAGCCACCTAAGAACCTTTCTTCTAATGAACTAAAAGGACTCTCAAACATATCTCACTAATAATCATAAGGTTTTCAAATTTAGTTTTAAAACTTTTCCCTTCAAGACAATGTATGTTGAGTATTTTGCAAGCCTTAAGAAAATACAACTATTCAAATAAAATTAAAACTAAGGTCTTCCCCTTCAATTTTTCTTTCCCCCCCCCCCAAAAAAAACTCCTAGTATTTACTTCCTTCCTCAATTAGTTTTCATTTATAATTTTATAAAAAAAAAACTTCCCACAATATTTTAATAATCTCTTTCCACTAGCTTTAAAATTTTTTGATTTACTCATTTCAACAAAAACTTAGAGAATGTCTACTATGTGCTAGGGAAAAAGGGCCAAAAAGGCAAACATTTTTAAAAAATCATTAATGACCATAGAGAGTTAGTTCAGTAAACTTGCATAGACAGAAATCATATTACAAGATGTTGAAATGGAATGATGGGGTGCTGAAGAAGGAAGGCTAATACCTTTTCTAGATATTTAGTAATGAAGGAAAGGGGAGAGTAAAATAGCTCAAACGTACCACATAGGGAAGAGAAGTCTCTCAATTATTTGGATGATTTGGTTTTTCCTTGAGAGTGGAATCTAAAGCACATGAAGTACGCAGGGAGGGAGCAAGTACAGAAGAAAATGAAGATAATACCAAAAGCTATGATAATAGCTAATATATGTATATATCGTGCATTAAGGTTTATGAAATATTTTGCATACATTATTCCATTTGATGCATTAAGTAGCCAAGATGATTGATGGAGCAATCTCATGGAAGAGACCAACGGGGGTGGGATTAAAGGATAAAGATGGGTCGGGAAAGGGTGGTGTGGAGGGGATATTCTTAGCAATATGGAAGACTTCATATTCCTCCCAGATTGAAAAGGAGAGAAAGGGTGAAGACATTGAGAGGGTTAGAAAAATAGTGGAAAAGAGTTGAGGTAGTTCATATTAGATGGACACATCTCAATATACTGGGTAATCTGATTTGAGTAAGAAGAAGACAGAAGCTATAGAGGGGGAGAAAGGTTTAACAATGAATAGAAAGTTATGCAACCATTGTGGGAGGGAGTATGATTAAAAAGTCAGTAAAAGAAGAAGAAAGGACTGCCACAAAGCAGTAAGAACCCAAATGAGATGTGACGGCACAAATTTGTAGTAAATACAGTTAGCACTAACAGGTTGGGACATAGTCTCTATAGACTTTCCATATTCAAAATATTTGTATCATTCATCTATCCATCTATCTATGTCTCTGTGTATATACAGACACATATATATATACTTATACACATATGTACATATATACATACTTGTGTATGTGGTTGTATATATATGCACATGTAAATATATGTGTTTGTGTAGATACATATGTAAATATGTGCATATATGTTTATACATATACATACACATATAATTTGCTAGAGAGCTACAATTTCATCAATGTGGGGAATAGTTTCCAATGATGCAAATATTCAACTTATGTGAAATTTATCATGTTAGAATGCCATTTCAATGACCTTTCCATGGTAGTTTCCACACAACAGTATTAATCAAAGGCAGGACTTAAACTCAGATATTCTGGGCTCCAAAGATGGTCATATATATATATATATATATATATATATATATATATATATATATATATATATATATATATATATATATATCTCACTGTATCATATTGCCTCTCTAATATTAGTTGACATTTATATAGTATGTTTATTTTACAAAGCATTTTATATACATGATCCTATTTGAGACAACTCTTTAAGGTAGAATCTAAACCGAGGCCCAGAAAGAAGTAGCTTGTTCATGGTCAATTTGTCAACAACTATTTAAGTGTTCACTATGTGCCAAGGATTGTGCTAAACATGGGGAATACAGTTTAAAAAAATTAAATAAAGTAGCTGTTTTCAACAAACTTAAAATCTAAACAACATTAAATAATTATGAAAATACAAGCCAAGTACAAGATTAGAGATAATCAGCAAATGAAAATCCTTTCATTAAGATGGACTTGGAAATGTTTCTTATGGAAGGTAAGATTTTAACTGACACTTGAAGGAAGCTGGAGAAGTCAAGAGGAGATGAACGCAACTGCTCTGAAATTTTAGAAAGACTGGGGAACCCACAGCTATGTTCCAGAGACAGGACTTGAATCAGGCCCTTCTGACCCTAAGGCAAGCTGTCTATCCACTACACCATGCTGCCTCTCCATTTCATTAACATTCTACATTAGAAATAAGAGAGTCAAGTCAAGTATCACATTTTGTTAGTAGGGAAGAGCCTTATATGTAACGAATTTTCTCCATTGTTTTACTATTTACAACATCATAGAATTTATAATTAATGACAATGGAACCAGACAAATTTCAGCAACTATTGATTTATTAAAAGATAATCTAGGTCTTTGGCTAAGGGGGAACTCTTGGAATTGTTGGATATCATTAGGCTAAATAACACAATATCTCAGTGGCTGAGTTGGAACTTGAGTCCAGACCCCTGGCCAGGAACTAAGGGGCAGAGGCTCAGGACCTGTCCTATCTGACTGTGTATACCTATCTCGACTGAACTTTTTTTGGCAAGGCAATCAGGGTTAAGTGACTTATCCAGGGTCACACAGCTAGTGTCAAGTGTCTGAGGCCAGATTTGAACCCAGGTCCTCCCAAATCCAGGGACAGTGCCTTATCCATTTTGCCACCTAGTTACCCCTGTGTATACCCATCTCTACCACCATCCCTGAACCCCAATCATGGACCAAAGGATCTTCAAAGCCCAAAGATTTCTGGAAGAAATCTTTGACCTGCCCAGTCAACTGGTGACCTCCACATTGAAGTGAGACTTGTGCAGGTGGGTTTGGAATTTCACCCTGGAAGGTCACAATTTCATATTTGTAGGTTTTGAGAAGAGGTCATTGGTTGTACTGAATTAGAAGGAGAGCAGTGGAGCTTGTGAGGTAGGCCTGCATAAGTTCCTTGGGCCTGCATTGCACATTGCAAAAAGAAAACAAAAATAAAAACAGAAAGAACATTCTCTTTGCCTAGTCCTGGCCCACCTTTGTCTCAGATGTTACCTAGAGGGTCAAGCCAGAAATCATGTTCATAGCAGTCTTTAACCATTCAGGGTATCACCAATAACCACAATGACAAGCACACACTGCTTGTGCTTCAGGTTGAACAGGTCCATCTGGCTTATAAGCAGATTGGCCTGTGCCTGGGGAGGGGGGGTCCCTGGGAGAGACTCGAAGTGGCTTCCAGCTTCTCCTTGTGTCAGTGGATGCCTACACATGATGTGTCAAGGCTTTATCAATAAAGGGAAAAAAAAGTCTTATGGAAGAGGCAAGAGCCCCTCAGGGTCCTAATCCTTCTTTGATTTGGTCACCCACTCCTGGTCCTGCTTCTGGTCACCACCCTTAGGGATCCATTTTTGAACCACATGAATCAGAGCTTTCATTGGCTGCTCTAAGGTCTGGGGGGTGCCTTGGCAATCTGGACATTGACATGCCATCCTTCCAGCCAAAGATCAATCATATCCTCTTCTTGATATGCAGCAGCATTAGAAAGGCCCAGTGGAGCCTGGTGAAAGGATAGCCTGAGAAGTTGGACTGGGTATTTGATAGAGCCCTCTTCTCTAGTGACAAATATTAAAAGGAGAAGCACCTTCTAGGTACTCTATGGCCACAAGACCAGGGCACAGCAGGATGTTCCCTGCTAGTCTGATGTGGATGCAGCAGACACTGCAGGAGACAGAGGAAGAAACACCCATGATGACATGGAACCCATTGAGACAGCTGAAACTAAAGAACATATTTGATACAATGTTAAAACTCATAGGGCTATCCAAGACAGAACCCACAGAATAGCCCATGCTGGAACCTGGGTAACAGCCCAGGCCAGAATGCATGCAGCAGTCTTTTTTCCTGCCAAGGATGGACT